>NW_006417663.1:0-659 GCF_000296735.1 Chrysochloris asiatica | reverse complement strand
TACAGGGTAGCTATGAATTGGAACCAACTCCATGGCACATAACAATCACCACCATAATAAACCAATGCAAATTTTAGGTTAAAGTCATGATTTATGATTCCAAAAGTCAGTATAAGGAATCTTAATATTTGCATAATTTAGTAAGTACTATACTGCTAGCCACAAGGTTGGCAGTTCAAACCCACCAGCTGCTTCTTGGAACCCTTTACAGGCTCTCTATGAGTCAGAGCCAACTCAAGTGCACTTAAAAACAATAACAACAATCATTTTATTTTAAGATTCAGTAAACATGGTATATTTAGCATTTGATTTTGCTTAATAGAATTTTTATAGCTAGCATAATGTGAATAGAAAGTAAAATATGAGGCAGTAGGTTTCCATAAAGATTTGCAGTTTCAGAAACCATAAGGGACAGTTCTACTCTGTCCTATATATAAGTTGAAGCCTGTAAGTTGGAGTCACCTCAATGGCAACAGTTTCCTTTGGTGTTTTTTTTTTGTTGTTGCTATTGTGTGCAATCAAGTTGATTAAGACTCATAGGATGTCAGAAGAGACTCTGAAACTTGCTCTCCAGCGTAGAGATGCTAAAGCAAAAGGAAGAATTGAAGAGGTCCAAGAGCTGAACAGAAAATTTCAAAGATCAGCTCGAGAAGATAAAA
>NW_006417662.1:2981-3797 GCF_000296735.1 Chrysochloris asiatica | reverse complement strand
TAGAGATAGAGCAAGAAAGAGAGCAAGAAATGATTAGCATCATATTGGTCAAGTAAAATATTGAGAAGCATTTCAAAGCAGAGACGAAGTTATATTTAACAAGGTTTAAAAACTTCATGATTTAGTACAGGGTCTGTCCAGAGAGTTCAGTGGACTCAATGGTGATAAAGAAAATAAGAAGAGAATTGATGAAGGTGTATGTAAACATTCCAGAACATAGAACTCAATTTCCAAAATTATCTTATAGAATTTTCATTGTTTGGCCCATTATTTCACAAAAGTTCCATCATTAGGGTTTATCTCAACACAATCCATACTTTATTCTCAATTTTTGCCAAACTTGAATACCAATATGTTATTACCTTAATATTTTCAAGTAAAACTTTTACAGAACAATTTTTATTTATGTAACTTAAGTATTAAAGCACAATGTTTCTTAAAATATCTATTACAATTGTTATTGTTGTTAGGTGCCATCAAGACCCTTCTGACTTATAGCAACTCTATGAGCAACAGAACTAAACAATGATCTGACCTCTGCCATCCTCACAAGTATTGATATGATTAAGCTCCTTCTTATTACTACTTTATCAATCCAACTTGTTGAGGGTCTTCTTTTTCACTGACTCTCCAATTGACCTAACATGATGTCCTTTTCCAGGATCTAGTCTCTCCAGACAACATGTCCAAAGTATGAGAGATACAGTCTCATCATTGTCACTTCCAAGGAGTAATTCGGCCATATTTCTTCCAAAACAGATTTGTTCACTCCTCTGGTTGGTTGTTGTTAGGTGCCATCAAGTCGGTACTAACTCA
>NW_006417662.1:0-1711 GCF_000296735.1 Chrysochloris asiatica | reverse complement strand
GTAATGATCAACACATCTTGATTGCATGTTAGATCAATTTCAGATTGAAGAAGTTGGTAGAATTCTTCTATTTCATCCTCACTGGCTTTAGTGTTTGGTGCATAAATTTGAATAATAGTGGTATTAACTGTTCTTCCCTGCAGGCGCATGGATATTATCTTATCACAGACAGTGTTGTACCTAATGACTGATCTGGGTATGTTCTTTGTGACCATGAATGCAACACCATTTCTCTTAAATTTGTCATTCTTGGCATAGTAAACCATGTGATTGTTATATTCAAAATGGCGAATACCAGTCCATTTCAGCTCACTAATGCCTATTACACGTTCCATTTCATTTTTGACAATTTCTAATTTTTCTAGATTCATAACTTCGTACATTCCATGTTCCAACTATTAATGGATATTTGCAGCAGTTTCTCTTCATTTTGAGTTGTGCCCCATCATCAAATGAAGGTCCCACAGGCTTAATCCATTCATATCATCATGGTCAACTCTACTTTGAGGAAGAAGCCCCTCCCCAGTCGCATTTTGAGTGACTTCCAACCTGAGGGCTCATTTTCTGGCACTATATCTGACAGTGTTTCTCTGGTATCCATAATGTTTTCAGTGACTAAGTATTCGGAAGTAGTTTGTCACTCCTTCTTCTAGTCTGTCTTCGTCTGGAAGTTCATCTGAAACCTGTCCACCGTGGGTGACCCTACAGGTATTTAAAATACTGGTGGCATAGCTTTCAGAATCACAGCAACTCACAAGCCACCACAGTATGACAAACTGACAGACGAGTGGTGGACTCTTCTGGCAGTCCATGGTATGTCCAATATTCTTTGCCAACACCATCATTTCATCAGTTTTACAGCTGTCCTTATTCACTGTGCAAATTTTACATGCATATGAGGCTGCTGAAAATACCATGTTTTGGGTCAGATACACCTTAATTCTCAAACTGACAACTTTGTTCTTCAACACTTTAAAACGGTCTTGTACAGCAGATCTGTCTAATGTAATACATCATTTAATTTATTGACTGCTGCTTCCATACTGTGGATCCAAGCAAAATGAAGTCTTTGACAGTTTCAATCTTGTCTTTGTTTATCATGATGTTATTTATTGATCTAGTTGTGAAGATGTTTGTTTTCTTTTTACTGAGATACAATCCATATTGAAGGCTGTGGTCTTTGATCTTCATCAATCAGTACTTCGAGTCCTTTCACTTCCCACAAGCTATGCTGTATCATACGCATATGGCAGGTTGTTAATGAGTCTTCCTTCAATCCTGATCCCATGTTCTTTTTTATATAATCCAGCTTCTCGGATCATTTGCTTGCTTACAGATTGAATAAGTATGGTGAAAGGATGCAATCCTAGTGCATACCTTTCCTGATTTTAAACCATTCAGTACCCCTTGTCTATGTACAGGTTCCTCCTGGGCACAATTAAGCGTTCTGGATTTCCCATTCTTTGAATTGTTATCCATAGTTTGTTATGATCCATACAGTTGAATGCCTTTCCATGGTCAATAAAGTATAAGTAAACATCTTTCAGGCATTCTCTTTTTTTCAACCAATATCCATTTGACCTCAATGACATCCCTAGTTCCACTTACTCTTTTGAATCCAACTTGAACTTGTGACAGCTCCTTGTCAATGTACTGCTACAATTGTTTTTTATTATCTTCAGCAACATTTTTACTTGCATGTGATGTTAAC
>NW_006417661.1:2265-3941 GCF_000296735.1 Chrysochloris asiatica | reverse complement strand
ACTGGTCTTCCCTTTAGGCGCATGGATATTATCCTATCACAGACAGTGTTGTAACTGATCTGGATATGTTCTTTTTGACAATGAATGCAACACCATTCCTCTTCAATTTATCATTCTCAGCATAGTAAACCATGTGGTTGTCAGATTCAGAATGGTCAATACCAGTCCATTTCAGCTCACCAATGCCTAAGATAGGGTTGCTAACCTCAAGGTCAGCAGTTCAAAACTACCAGCGGTTCCACGGGAGAAAGATGACGCGTTCTGCTCCTGTAAAGATTTACAGCCTCGGAAACCCTGTGCAGGGTCACTATGAGTTGAAACCGACTCCACAGTACTTAACAGCAATGCCTAAGATATTAATGTTTATGCATTCCATATCATCTTTGACAACTTCCAATTTTCCCAGATTCATGCTTTATACATTCTATGTTCCGATTTTTAATGGATTTTTACAGCTGTTTCTCTTCCTTTTGAGTTGTGCCCCATCAGCAAATGAAGGTTCTGTGGGCTTTTCTCCCATGTGTTTTACTCCATTCGCGTCATCACCATCAGCTCTACTTTGAGGAGGGAGCTCTTCCCCAGTCGCATTTTGAGTGCCTTCCAACCTGAGGGGCTCATCTTCTGGCATTATATCTGGCAGTGTTTCTCTGCTACTCATAAGGTTTTCAATGACTAAATATTCGGAAGTAGTTTGTCACTCCTTCCTAGTTTGTCTTCGTCTGGAAGCTCATCTGAAAACTGTCAACCCTGGGTGACCCTGCTGGTATTTAAAATACTGGTCGCAGAGCTTCCAGAATCACAGCAACTCACAATTGATCTTCATTAGTAAGTATTTTAAGTCCTCTTCACTTATCAGCCAGAAAGGTTGTAATATCTGCCTATCACAGGTTGTTAATGAATCTTCCTCCAATCCTGATGCCATGTTCTTCGTCGTTTTATCCATCTTCTTTCATTATTTGCTCAGTATACAGATTGAATATGATGAAAGAATACAACCTTGGTGCAAGCCATTCCTAATTTCAAACCATTCAGTGTTCCCTTGTTACCTTGGAACAACTGCCTTTTGGTCTGTGTACAGGCTCCTAATGAGCACAATTAAGTGTTCCAGAATACTCATACTCTGCAGTGTTGTCCATAGCGTGTCATGATCCACACAATCGAAAACCTTTGTGTAGTATAAAGCATAGGTAAACATCTTTCTAGTGTTTTCTGCTTTCAGCCAAGACCATCAGATATCAGCAGTGATACCTCTTGTTCCACATCCTTGTCTGAATATGGCTTTCAGACAAGGAACTCTGGCAATTCCCTGTCAGTGTACTGTTGCAGCCACTTTTTGAATTATCTTTAGTAAAAATTTACTTGCATGTGAGATTAATGATACTGCCTTATGATTTCTGCATTTCATTGGGTCTTCTCTCTTTGGAATGGTCACAAATATGGATCTCTTCCAATTAGTTGGCTAGATAGCTGTCTTCCAGAATTCTTGGAATGGATGAGTGAGTGTCTGCATTACTACTTTAGTTGAACAACAACAGCCTCCAAAAGTGTGAGACAATAGATTTCTTCTCTTGAAAATCATCCTACTGTGGGTTTTTTTTTTTTTTTTTAAATTTAAGGTTTTTATTGTGGATTGAGTGAAAGTTTACAGGGCACATCATCAGTTTCACATTCAGCCA
>NW_006417661.1:0-1220 GCF_000296735.1 Chrysochloris asiatica | reverse complement strand
TAATTCATAACTCAGTGAACCAATATTCTGCATCAAAAGACAAAGCTAAGAAAATGAATAGGCAAGACACTGACCGGAGAAAATATTTGCAAATCATATTTCTGACAATTTATACTGCCAATTTGTATTCCATCATTTCCTGGAGCCTTGTTCTTTGCCAGTGCCTTCAGTGCACCTTCGACTTCTTCCAATAGTACCTTTGGCTCTTTATCAAATATCTTTTTAAATGGTTGGGCATCGACCATTTCTTTTTGGTGTCGTGACTCTGTGTATTCCTTCCATCTTCTTATAATGCTTTCTGCATTATTCAGTATTTTGCCCGTAGAATCCTTCAATATTGCAAGACAAGGTTTGAATTTTTCTCCAGTTTCCTCAGCTTGAGAAATGTTGAGCATGCTCTTTCCTTTTGTTTTTCTAATTCCAAATATTTGCACATTTCTTTAACAGTTTAGAACGGATAGCATTTTTCAACCAATTCTCTTGATTCTCAGATCTTGGTGCATAGCATGTTTACTAACCAGACTCAGATTTCCTATTTTCTGAATGTTTTTAAGTTTGAAATGAAGTGTGTTGGAACTAAGGGCTTTTGAAATGTGTTTGCAGTTTGTCAACAATGTTATATATAGGGTCACAATGAGTCAGAGCCAAATGGATGGCACCCAGTAATAGTAGCAAGGTATTGAAGTTGGAGACTGATTGGCTTGGAGCCATTGTGGCAATCATAGCCTGAGTGTTGAGGTCCTGAATTAAGGTATGGATGTTTATTAAGAATTACTTTGACACATATTTGGGAAATAGTCTCAATAGGATTTAATGTCAGGTTAGATGAGGATGAGAGAAAGCTCAAGGGTGATGCATCAGTCAGTGTAGACAGGGTTTTGCTGTAGAAATCAATAGCTCCCCATTCTCAGTAGTTTGGTAGAATGGAAGATTATTTGTTCTCATGCTACCTGTCCAGTAGAAGTTAGAGGGCATGGGAACTCTTATTTGTTGTGTTCACTCACTCTGGGATGAAGATTTTTAGTGGTCACTTGGCAGAAGGAAAGAGTCAAGTGATGACTGACTCTGCTGCCCAATAATGGCACATTTCAGTTCTGCTCATCTTTACTTAGGAGCTCTGGTAGCATAGTGGTTACGAATTGGGCTCCTAACCTCAGGGTCAGCAGTTCAAAACTACCAGGTGTTCCATGGGAGAAAGATGAGGCTTTCTGCTCCCGTAA
>NW_006417660.1:1917-2613 GCF_000296735.1 Chrysochloris asiatica | reverse complement strand
TGTTGACTGTAAGTTTACTTTACTGGTCTGTTTCTAGTTGTTGGAGATGCTGTTTTAATGAGTTGATTTTCGTTCTTTCTTCTTTTTGATGTGTGCATTTTATTGCAATAAACTGTCCTTTCAGCACTACTTTTGCCGTGTCCCAAAGATTATGGTATGTTATGTTTTCATTCTCATTTGTTTTTAGGAACTTTGAGATTTCACATTTTATTTCTTTTACTATTTGGTTGCTTTTCAGCAGGGTGTTATTCTGTTTCCACGTACTTGACTTTATTTCCTTATACTTTCTTTTGTTGATTTCTAATTTGATAGTATTGTGGTCTGGGAAAATGCTTTATAGTATTTTGATGTTTATAAATTTACGGAGGCTTGTTTTGTGGCCTAACACATGGTCTAACCTTGAAAATCTTCCATGCACACTGGAAAAGAATGTATATTGTGCTGTTTGGGATTGAACGCTAGGCACACATCTGTGAAGTCCAGTTGGCTGAGTGTGTTGTTTTGTTCTGTGTCTTTGTCAAGTTTCTTTTTGCTTTTTGGTTGTTCTATCCGTTTTTGAAAGTGGTGTATTAATATCGTCCATGATTATTATAGATTCGACTTTTTTTTTCTTCAATTATATTAGAATTTGCTTTATATATTTTGGAGCTCTTTCATTGGGAGCATAGATATTCATTATAGTTATGTCATCTTGTT
>NW_006417660.1:0-582 GCF_000296735.1 Chrysochloris asiatica | reverse complement strand
GAAGGAGTAGTCAGAAACATCACAATAGAAAGCTTGTTAGCCTGTCTTCAGCCTAATAACTTAAAGGGGGCTAGAAATTGCCCAATGAAAGAGACCTCTTGTGGATCTTGTGCATTGCTTAAGACCATAGGTGGAAACCAGATTCCCATCCAGAATTGTCTGAGGTGGGAAATTTCCACTGGAAAGGACGAGTAGACTAGCCTGGAGAGGCTAGAATTCTAGAACAGAAGGTACTTCATGAAGAAAGACCAGCAGGAAAATCAGAAACAATATGGCAGTATGATTGATTGCTACAAGAACAAGTAAGCTGAAAACCTGGGAGCATTTCATTTGGCAATACCCCATCTCTTAACTGGTGCATTTAATCTGTTTACATTCAGACTAATTATTGATAGGTATGGAATAACTGCTGCCATTATGTTTGTTTTCTTGTGGTGCTGTTGCTTTCTTTGTTCTGCATGTTTTCCTGAGCTGAGTTAATGGTTTTTGTGTTCTTTCTTGTCAGTTTCCTCATGGTTTTAATGTTTCCATGTTTTTCTTTGATTTTCATTTTCTTGGCATGTTGTGAAGTATTCTTTTTTT
>NW_006417659.1:0-3849 GCF_000296735.1 Chrysochloris asiatica | reverse complement strand
TTTAGCAAAATTTTACTTTGATTTGATACTGGTGATATTGTTTTAGGATTTCTGTATTCCATTGGGCTCTCTTTCTTTGGAATGGGTACAAATATAGATCTCTTCCAATCAGTTAATCAAGCAGCTGTTTTCCGTATTTGACATAGATGAGTGAGTGCCTCCAGTGCTGCATCAGTTTGTTAAAACATTTCAATTGGTTTATTTATAATTGTTGGAGGCTTACTTTTTGCCAATGCCTTCAGTGCTGCTTGAACTTTTTCCTTCAATAGCATCGGTTCTTGATCATATGGTACCTCTTGAACTGACTGAACACTGACCAATTCTTTTTGGTACAGTGACTCTGTAATCCTTCTTTTGTAATTTCCAGTGTCATTCAATATTTTGCCCATTATTATTGTTGTTGTTACATACCGTGGAGTCAGTTCTAACTCATAGTGACCCTGCACAGGATTTCCAAGGCTGTAAATCTTTACGGGAACAGAAAGCCTCATCTTTCTCCTGAGGAATAGCTGGTAGTTTCAAACTGCCAACCTTGAGGTTAGCAGCCCAATTCGTAACCACTACGGTACCAGAGCTCCTTAGAATCCTTCAATATTACAATGCCAGGCTTGAATTTTTTTTAAGCTCTTTCACCTTGACAAATACTGAGTGTGTTCTTCCTTTTTAGTTTTCTAACCCAGGTCTTCTTGACTTTGCATCTCTAACTGAAGTATTCTTGTCTCTGTCTTCTTCAGCTATTCTTTGAAAGTTTCTATTCAGCTCTTTTACCTCTTCATTTCTTCCATTTTCTTTAGCTTCTCTATACTCAAGTTTCAGAGTCTCTGCTGACATCCATTTTGGTCTTTTCTTTCTTTCAGTAATATTAATGATCTTTTGCTGTCATTTCAAAAACTGTTCTAGTCTTAGGTCATTAGAGTCTGATGTATCAAATCTGTTCTTGAGATGGCTTCTAAATTCAAGTGGGATATACTCAAGATCATATTTTGGATCTCTTGGAGTTGTTTTAATTTTCTTCCACTCAGCATGAACTTGTATATGAGCAATTGATTCCATAGTTGGCCCTTGGCTTTGTTTTGGCTGATAATACTGAGTTTCTACTTTGTCTCTTTCCACAGATATTGTCAATTTGATTACTGTGTATTCCCTTTGGTGAGATCCATGTATATATATTGTTGTTGCTGTTAAGTGCTGTAGAGTTAGTTCTGACCCATAGTGACCCTGTGTAGGGTTTTGGAGGAGCTGCTGGTGAGCTTGAACCCCTGACCCTGTGGTTCAAATGACTTTGCAGTCCTGCGCATTAACCCACAGTGCCACATAGTTACCATTTATGTTGTCGAAAAAAGGTCTTTGCAATGAATAACTCATTGGTCTTGTAAAATTCTATCATGCGATCTCCAGCATTGTTTCTAACACCAAAGCCACATTTTTCACCTGATGATCATTGTTTTCTCTTTGTTTTCAAATTTTGCATGAGTCACTAATAATTACCGATGCATCTTGATTGCAAGTCTGATCCATTTCAGACTAAAGAAGTTGGTAGAATTCTTCAATTTCATCATCATTGGCATTAGAGGTTGTTGCACAAATTTGAATAATAGTGATATTAACCGGTCTTCTTTGTAGACATATGGATATTATCCTAATACAGACAGCATTGTATTTCAAGATAGATCTTGAAATGCCCTATTGTCAATGAATGCGACACCATTCCTCTTTCCAGTTGCACTGCGGTGGCTTGTGTGCTGCTGAAAGCTGTGCCCTGATTTTAAAGAACAGCAGGGTCACCCGTGGTAGATAGGTTTCAGTGGAGCTTCCAGACTATACAAGACTAGGAAGAGGGTGAGGCAGACCACTTAGTAATGATTATCCACTGAAAACTTCATGGATAGCAGTGAAACATTGTCTGATGTTGCGTTGTTAGGTGCTGATAAGTGGGTTCTGACTCATAGCGACTCTGTAGGGTTTCTGAGGAGCAGCTGGTGGGTTTTAACTACTGACCTTATGGTTTCCCATCTGAAAATGAGCCTCTCAGGTTTGAAGGCACTCAAAATACAACTAAAGAAGAGCTGCCTCCTCAAAGTATAATTGGTCTTAATGATGAGGATGCAGTAAATCTTTAGGACCATCATTTATAATGGTAGTTGCAAACATCCATTATTAATCATAATGTAGAATGTTACGAAGTACGCATTTAGGAAAACTGGAAGTCATCAAAAATGAAATAGGATGCATAATGATCAATATCCTAGGCATTGTTGTTGTTGTTAAGTGCCACAGAGCCAGTATTGGCTCATAGCGACTGTATGCACACAGAATGAAACACTGCCTGATCCTGGGCCAACCTCACAATCATTGCTATGCCTGTTCTCATTGCTGCTGCCACTGTGCCCATCAATCTCATCAGGGGGCTTCCTCTTTTTCTCTGACCCTCCACTTTACCAAACAAGATATCCTACTCCAGGGACTAGTCCCTCCTGATAATATGTCTGAAGTATGATAGATGAAGTCTGGCCAACCTGGATTCTAAGCAGCACTCTGGCTGTACTTTTTCCAACACAGATCTATTTGTCTTTTTGGCAGTCTGTGGTACTTTCAATATTCTCATTCAACACCATAACTCAAGTGCATCAATTCTTCTACAGTCTTCCTTATTCACTGTCCAGCTTTCGCATGCATATGAGGCTATTGAAAATACCATGGCTTGGGTCAAGCACAGTTTAGTCCTCAGACTGATATCATTGCTCCTCAACACTTTAAAGAGATCTTGTTCAGCAGATTTGCCTAATGCAATACATGTTGTTTAATTTCTTGACTGCTACTTCGATCAGTGTTGATGTTTGATCCAAGCAAAATAAAGTCTTTGACAACTTCAATCTTTTCTCCATTTATACAGATGTTGTTTATTGTCCAGTGGTGAGGATTTCTGTTTTCTTTACATTGAGGCTCAACACAACATAGGGAAGGCTGTGGTCTTTGATTTTCATCAGTAGGCATTTTAAGTTCTCTTTGCTTTCAGCAAGCAAGGTTATAATCATCTGCATATCGCAGGTTGTTAATAAGTCTTCCTCTAATCTTGACACCACGTTTCTCTTCATATAAATCAGCTTCTCAGACTATATGCTCAGCATATGGATTGAATAAGTATGGTGAAATAATACAACTCTGGAGCACACCTTTCCTAATTTTAAGCCATTCAGCAGTCCCATGTTCTCTTAGAACAACTGCCTCTTGGTCTATGTACAGATTCCTTATGAGCCCAATTAAGTGTTCCGGAACACACATTCTTCTCAGTGCTGTTCAATGTTGTTCATGATCCACACAACTGAAAGCTTTTGCGTCGTCACTTAAGCATAGGTAAACATCTTTCTGGTATTCTCTACTTTTAGCCAAGATCCATCTGACATCCACAGTGATATCCTTTGTTCCATATCCTCTTCTGAATCTGGTTTGAACCTCTGTAAATTCTCTGTCAATGTATGCTTGCAGCCATTATCTTTAGCAAAACTTTACCTGCATGGGATATCAATGATACTGTCTGATGATTTCCACATATCGTTGGGTCACTTCATTTTGGAATGGGTACAAATACGGATCTCTTCCAGTCAGTTGGCCAGGTAACTGTCTTCCAAATTTGCTGGCATAGATGAGTGAAGGCCTCCAGTGATGCATCAGTTTGTTGAAAGATTTCAATTTGTAGTCCATCAGTCCCTGGTGCCTTGTTATTTGCCATTGCTTTCAATGCACCTTGGACTTCTTCCTTCAGGATAATTGGCTCTTGATCATATGCTCCCTCTTAAAATGGCTGAACTTCGACCATTTCCTTTTGGTACAGTGACTCTGTATATTCTT
>NW_006417658.1:2325-3786 GCF_000296735.1 Chrysochloris asiatica | reverse complement strand
TGAAGAACTCAAGCAATGTATTATATTAAGCAAATAGTCTGCAAAATACCTCTTTAAAGTGTTGAACAGCAAAAATGTCAGAGGACTAATGTGTACCTGACCAAGTCATTGTATTCTCAACTACTTCATGTGCATGAGAATGTTAGACAATGAATAAGGCAGACTATAGACAGCACCTAACAACAATCAGAATATATACTAGAAACTCTTCTGAGACCATTACGTAAATTAAACACTTTTAAAGTAGGCTCATTCATTATCTCCATTTTTTTAAGAAAAAATTAGCAATATTAAAAATTATACTTTATTGACATATTTTTCCAAAATTTAAACATCTCTGAAAGATGTTTTACAAAGAATGATTTCTTAGATTCATAGAGATGTAAGTATTAAAACAAGATGAATTTCATGTTCAGCCTTAACCAGTCTGCTCTTGTTTCAACAACTCTGAGCTAAATCATCCAGTGGCTATAGTTTAGAAAATAATGGAGGGCAGGTTGTCTACTAAACATACTCACTAGAACAATTTAAAATTTGAATCTTAGGCAATTCCTCACTAAAATGAAAGCATGCATACTAGAATAGGAAAACAGCAGTACATAATACTATTATACAAATAAGTATAATTATTTCTCTATTGGAATATTTCACAGTAAATCTAAGTACCATAAACAAAGGTTTACAATATTATCTTGAAATATAAACTATAAATTCTACAACTAAATCTGATCTAATATCATCTTTCTAGGACCATACCACAGTTTTTCCAAGTTACTTCCATATTGTCTGCTTCTACCCTTGTCACCCTGAATGGTGACATTTTCTCCTCTCTATCTACATTGAAACATTGATCATATTAAAAAAGAAACAAGTTCACTTTGATTTTTCCATTCAATCTATTTCTTAAGAACTGTTAAATCAGTAAAAATTTTTAAATAATTGTATTTCTAAGATGTCTTACCTACTGGAAAATGTTGATTTGGCATGGATCCTGTTGTGGCAATGTAAGACAAGCACTGGATCATAAGATGGGTTTGAAATGCAACATTGGCAGTTCAGAACCATCAAACAATCTTCAAAATATCCATGCTGGGTTGCTATGAGTCAGAACCAGTTCTACGGCAATTAACAACAACATGATGTTGTTGATGTTGTTAGGTGCCATTGATTTGTTACGCACTCATAGCGACCTTAGGCATAACAGAATGAAACACTTCCCGATCCTGGACCAACCTCACTATTTTTGCCATGCTTGAACCCATTGATGCTGCCACTTTGCCAATCTATCTCGTTGGGGGTCTTCCTCATTTTCTCTGACCCTCCACCTTACCAAATATGATATCCTTCACTAGTGACTGATTCCTCCAGACAATATGTCCAAATTATGAGAGATGAAGTTTGACTATACTGGCAAGCAAGGAGCACTCTGGCTGCACTTCTTCCAACAGAGATCTGTTGGTT
>NW_006417658.1:0-1100 GCF_000296735.1 Chrysochloris asiatica | reverse complement strand
TCAACACCAAAACTTAAAAGTATAAATTCTACATTATTCTTTATTCACTGTCCAGCTTTCGCCTGTATATGAGGTTATTGAAAATACCATATCTTGGGTCAGGCTCACCTTAGTCTGCAAGGTGACATCTTTGCTCTTCAACACTTTACAAATGGTCTTGTGAAGCACATTTGTCTAATGCAAAAAGTAGTCTGATTTCTTGACTGCTGCTTCCATAAGTGTTGATGGCTGATCCAAGAAGAATGAAGTCCTTGACAACTACAATATTTTCTCCATTATTAAGAATGTTGTTTATTGATCCAGTGGTGAGGATTTTTTGTTGTTGTTTTGTTTTTGTTTTTGTTTTAGTTACATTGAGATGCATCCATACCAAAGGCTGTGGTCTTTGATCCTCATCAGTAAATACGTTGAGTCCTCTTCACCTTCAGCAAACGAGATTGTATCATCTGCATATTGCAGATGGTTAATGAGTCTTCCTCCAATCCTGATGTCACCTTTTCTTTCTTATAACCCAGGTTCTCAGATTAGCTGTTCAGCATAAAAGTTGAATAGATATGCTGAAAAAATACAACACTGTCACACACCTTCCTTTATTGTAAACACTTCAGTGTTCCCATGTTCCATTCAATCAATTGCTTCTTGATCTGTATACAGATAGATGCCTCAATAGCACAATTAAGAAATCGTGCTCATACTTCGCAATGTTGTCCATAGCTTGTCATTATCCACAAAATAGAAAGCCTTTGTGTAGTCAATAAAACACAAGTAAACATCTTTCTGGTATTCTCTGCTTTCAGCCAAGATCCATCAGACATCAGCAATGATATCCCTCATTCAACGGCCTGTTCTGAATCCAGCTTGAAACTCTGAAATTTCCCTGTTAATGTATGCTTGCAGCCATTTCTGTATTACCTTTACTCACATGGGATATCAAAGATATTGTCCACAACTTATGTTATGGCTCATATTTTTTTTGGGTAAATACCAAAGTAGAGGAATTTCTGGATCATAAGGTATTTCTATTTCCAGTCTTCCGAGGAAGGACCATATTGTTTTCCAGAGAGGTTGGACCATTTTGCAATCCCATCAGCAATGCAGGA
>NW_006417657.1:3367-3921 GCF_000296735.1 Chrysochloris asiatica | reverse complement strand
TCCACGTAATCGTCTCTGCCTCCATTTCTGGCTTCACTGCTTCCTGGGTAGGGTCCTGCATGCTGCTCTTCTCCCTTGATGGTTCCAGGGACATCTGCTTCTGGACTATATAGTCAATCACTCTCCTCCTTTGGCTACAAAACATCCTCCTTTTGCTACAAAAAAACCCTCCAGTCAGTCCTGATAACAAGCGACCTATCCACATCTCCTTTCATTAGCCCCACCCAGACAGATTGGATACTACTCAGTGGAGATTCTACCTTCCTCTCCACCCTCTGAATCTAGGCTCCCTCCTGTAAGCTTGTAAGCCAGTCACTTCTTGCCTTTGTAGCCCCCACCCCCACCCCCAGCTGCCATTTTGGGTCGCCAATGTCCAAGTTTCCCATCCCTGTCTACTCTGTGTATGGAGGGGATGGGAATGATCCTTGCTGTAAAGATTTGTTCCCTTTTTTGAGTTACTGCATCCATAGGAGTAGGTCAAGTTCATCAAATTGCATCAGATTACTCTTTTTCCCCCTCGTCTTCTTCTAGTTGAGCTCTGATCATCCAGTCAT
>NW_006417657.1:0-748 GCF_000296735.1 Chrysochloris asiatica | reverse complement strand
GCATTTACCCACAGAGCCACACCAGGGATCCTTGACCACTGTAGCCTTGTAATAAATTTTGAAGTCAGGGAGTCAGAGATTTCCAACCTTATTTTTCATCTTAACCAATGCTTTGCTTATCCTGGGACTCTTTCCTTTCCATATAAAGTTTGTAATTGTTTTTTCCATCTCTTTGAAGAATGTCATTGGAATCTAGATTCATAATGCATTATATGTGTGAATTGTTTTGGGCAGTATTGACATTTTCAGAATGTTATGTCTTTCTACCCTGGAGCATGGTACATTCTTCCATTTTTGCAGGTCTCTTTTGGTTTCTTGTAGTACTGTTTTTTATTATTTTTTTTAATAGGTCTTCTGTTTCTCTGGTTACATTTATTCCTAGATATTTCATCCTTTGGACGGCTATTGTAAATGGTATTGCTTTCCTAATGTCCTTTTCAGAGCTGTCATTTTTGGTATAGAGTAATCCATCTGATTTTTGTATGTTGATCTTATATATCCTGCCACTTTGTTAAGTCCTCTAATGAGGTCTAGTAATTTTTTTACTGAGTCTTTGGATTTTTCTATGTATAGGATCATATTGTCTGTAAATAGAGAGCTATGCTTTCTGCAAGCATGTCTTCCTCTTTGGCAATTTGGATGCCTTTAATTTGCCTGTTTATATTGAATAGGAGTGGTGACAAAGGGCATCCTTGTCTGGTTCCTATTCACAGAAGGAAGGCTTTCAGTTTCTCTCCATTGAGAGTAA
>NW_006417656.1:3365-3793 GCF_000296735.1 Chrysochloris asiatica | reverse complement strand
GGGCATGAAGGAAGGTAGAATCTCCACTGAGAAGTATCTAATCTGTCTAGATGAGGCTGATGAAATGAAATGCAGATAGGTCTCTTGTGATACAATAGTGAATAATTGTTATCAGGACTGCTTGTAAGGTTGGAAATGTAAAGGTAGACATTTTGTAGCAAGGAGGGGAGGGATTAACTTTTCAGTCTAGGAGCAGAGGTCCCTGGGACCATCGAGGGAGAAGAGTGGAGAGCAGGACCCTACCCAGAGAAACAGAAATGCCTGAGATGGAGGCAGAGACGATGACGTGGATAGATGGAGCAGTTGGGGACTTTAGGCACAGAGGGGGAGAGGGGCTGTGTGCTGACAACCGGGGGGGCAGGCTTGTAGTATATACCCTTTGGGTGGTTGATGATGCATGGAAGGGATTGTAACCATGGCAATGAAAC
>NW_006417656.1:0-631 GCF_000296735.1 Chrysochloris asiatica | reverse complement strand
AAGAAAAGAGATGGTACAAAAATGAAGAGACAGGAGAATAAACAAGATGGCAGAGAGGGTGGAAGTGAGTGCCGTGAGGAGCGCCATCAGCAACAACACAGAATACTGGACCAAACAGGCTCAGGGGATGGTCCCAAAACTCTGAACCACATATAAAGGAATATTTAGAAAGTTGGAAGGCTTAAAGCCAGTGGAATTTGTAGCAGAAGCAAGAAATTCAGTGCTTTCTAATCCAAGGTGCTCAGCTGCTCCTGGAGCCACCATCTTGAGACCAAACTGGGGAAAGATCAGAGCAGCCACGGATGCCTGACAGAACCACAGAGATAAAGATGTGGATATTATTTTTTTTGTATCTATTGGCCTCTTACTGTCCATGCATCTCCATTCTGGTGACTAGAGGGGGTGCCTGAGCAAGTGGACACCCACGCCTACAGGGTTCTAGTACACATATGCACAGATCGCCTCAAAAGTTAAAGGGTCAATTTTCACTTACAACCAAATAGCAGCACAAAACAGCCACAGCTGGCCCTGAACCATTTATCTCTAGGAAAAAGGCTTGAATGGGGGTGGTGGAGCAGGACAGACAGGCTATAAAGGAAAGAAGCTGAAAATTAAATCCTGAGCTACATC
Organism: Chrysochloris asiatica; assembly: GCF_000296735.1. Lineage (NCBI taxonomy): Eukaryota > Metazoa > Chordata > Mammalia > Afrosoricida > Chrysochloridae > Chrysochloris > Chrysochloris asiatica. Next base: position 1 of record NW_006417656.1, on the reverse strand, counting down.
A
>NW_006417655.1:3275-3794 GCF_000296735.1 Chrysochloris asiatica | reverse complement strand
GTCTTCAGCCCACAGGCCCTCTCCCTTTCTGGATCCAAAGTCCCTAGCTGCTTCATCACTCCACGTCATCATTTCTATCTCCATCTCAGGGATCTCTGCTTCTCTGGGTAGGGTCCCGCTCTCAGCTCTTCTCCGTTGATGGTCCTAGAGTCCTCCACTCCTAGACTGGTTCGGGTTTGCTCCCTTCCTTGCTATAAAACGTGTACTTTTGCACTTCCAACCCTCATAATCAGTCCTGGTAACCATTATTCATTACAGTATCATGAGTTACCCATCTGTATTTCATTTCATCAGCTCTGCCTAGACAGAATGGATAGTACTCACTGGAGATTCTGCCTTCCTCCATGCTCCCTAGCTCTAGGTTCCCTCTTGAAAGCTGGTAAGCCAGTCACTTATTGCCTTTGTAGTCCCCCCTTCCCATTTGGGTATCCAATGTCCAAGTTACCCATCTCTGCCCACTCTGTGTGTGGAGGGGGTGGGAATGTTTCTTGCTGTAAGGATTTGTTCCTTCTTTTGAGT
>NW_006417655.1:0-527 GCF_000296735.1 Chrysochloris asiatica | reverse complement strand
TAGGTTCCCTCTTGAAGGCTTGTAAGCCAGTCACTTCTTGCCTTTGTAGTCCCCCCTCCCCATTTGAGTATCCCATGTAAGAGTTGCCTATCTCCGTCCACTCTGTGTGTGGAGGGAGTGTAAATGCTTCTTGCTGTAAGTATTTGTTCCCTCTTTTGAGTTGCTGCTCCATAGGTATAGGTCAAGTTCATCAGATTGTATCAGCTCATTTTTTTTTTTTCCCCTTCTTCTTTCCTCTTCTGGTTGAGCTCCGATCATCTAGTCATCCGGTCCAGGTCACGTGGGTATCATCTGCAAGTGTGGGCACTCCTGTGCATATGTCCTCTCTTCCCGTCAGCCGGTAGTTCCACTCTCCTCTAGAGTCCTCCGTGGCCACACCACTGACTTTGGGCCCAAGAGTCCCCAGGTCTCCTCACACTGCTTGCCAACCATGTTCCCAACTGGGTCCACAGAAATCCACTGAACATTGTAGGGCTTAGCTTGCCACTTCATTGCTGCTTTTACCCCACTTCCCCCCATCGGTGATG
>NW_006417654.1:3435-4033 GCF_000296735.1 Chrysochloris asiatica | reverse complement strand
AATGTGGCACACACCCTTCCTAATTTTAAACCATTCAGGATTCCCTTGTTCTTTTTTAACAACTGCCTCTTGGTCTATGTACAGGTTCCTCATGAGCAAAATTAAGTGTTCTGGAATACTCATACTTCACAATGTTTGTGATTTCATTGTTCCACACAATCAAAAGCCTTTATGTATTCAATAAAGCACAAGTAAACATCTTTCTGGTATTCTCTGCATTCAGCCAAGAACAATCTGATGTCAGCAATGATATTCCTTATTCTACATCCTATTCTGAAACTGTCTTAAACCTCCAGAAGTTCTCTGTCAATGTATGCTTGAAGCCATTTCTATATTACATTTAGTAAAATTTTACTCACATGGGATATCAAAGAACTTGTCCGATGATTTCTGCAATCTGTTGAGTCACCTGTCTTTGGAATGGTCACAAAGATGGATCTTTTCCAATCAGTCGTCCAGATAGTTGTCTTCCAAATTTCTTGGCATAGATGAGTGAGTGCCTTCTGTGTCGTCTCACTTTCTTGATAGATTTCAATTTTTATTCCATAAAATCCTGGAGCATTGTTCTTTGCCAATTCCTTCAATGCACCTTGGATTT
>NW_006417654.1:0-950 GCF_000296735.1 Chrysochloris asiatica | reverse complement strand
TGTTTCATTCTGTTATGCAGAGGGTCGCTCTGAGTCAGTAATGATTTGATGGCACCTAACGACAACAACAAACCACTAAGAATCCTGGGATAGTCATTTAGACACAAATCCTTAAGTTTCACAGTTCCAACAATGAACAGAAAAATTAAACAAACATTATTGAAAAGTTTGTGGTCTTCAAAAATGCAGAATTCCTCAGTAATAAAGTCTGTGTCTCATCACCAGATAAGCCACTTGAATATGTTGAGATGATAGTATAGGAATAGGGGAGTTAGCTTAGTTACTGGATGAAAGTGAGATTGAGGGTCAGATGCCATCTAAAACCAACTGCAGAAACAGAGGCTATAGTTCATCCTTCTCACGTTCCTGATCTACGTTTTCTCTCAGAAAAGGCCATGAAACCAGATATATCTGAAGCTGATAAGAAAAGTAGGTCTGTACAATGGCAGCACTCAGGTTTCTTCAAGAGAATCTGTTGCAGTAAGCATGTTTGAATAGCAAGTCATCTCCTACCGGTAATCCATCATTGTGCTTATACAGAGACCATATCTCTCCTGGGCTGTTCCCAGTCAATTGTAAGGAATGACAGGGCATTAGTGACAGTTCTTTCCCACCCCTTAACAAATTTCTTTAATAGATAACTTTTATTTTGTGTTCCTCATCACCCTGTCCAATAGTTTCTTAGAAATAAACTGTAATCTGAGGCTTTATCTACTCAGCTGTACTTTCCTTTCTTCTTTTATAGATTTAAACTTGTACTGTGGTATAAAGCTACCCCTACTTCCTCCATCTGTATCTTTCATAGGCGACTCTCTCAAATAAATTTCTCACACATTAAATCCTATCTTTGCCTTTGCTTCTTGGAGGATTCAGCTGATGCAGAGAGCATCAGTCCCTTCCATGTAATATTCCATGTGAAATAGAACTGACAGTTTTATTTCTTACATTTA
>NW_006417653.1:1789-2535 GCF_000296735.1 Chrysochloris asiatica | reverse complement strand
CCAAATACTTAATTGAGTATGTATTTTGGTAATTTTTTATGTTTTCTGATTGCTTCCAGGAAGATGTAGTCAGGATGTGGTCTTCCCTTTTCACGCTTCTTATTGCTTAATTCAGAGTAACTTTCACAGGTGTTGCCTGTTCCTTGGTATATGGCAGCTGGTATTGATTCTTGCCTGGTTTTGGTGTTTTATAAAGTGTTATTGCAGCTTGGCTATTTGGCAGCAGTTGCTGACTCTTTTTGTGTAATGTAGGGAGACAAAGGGTTCTCTGATAGCAGAAGGGAGGCTATGTGCCAGCCAAGCAACACCAGTCAGGCAGAAAACAAAACCAGAATCAAAATCAAAAACAAAAACGATAATGAGAGAAAAACAAAGCAAGACAAAAATAAAAAAAACAAACAAAGAAAACAAAGCAAAACAAAACCGATGGGAAAAAAAAAAGAATTCAGCACCAGAAAAAACAACAAGATTGAATAAGGCAGTCTCTAATCACACACACACACACACACACACACAAAAAAAAAAAAAAATCAACACCAGAAAAAACAACAAGATTGAATAAGGCAGTCTCTAGTCACACACACACACACACACACACACACACACAGAGACCCTGTATAGGGTATCCAAGGAGCAGTGGTGAGCTCGAACCACCGACCTTGCAGTTCAAAAGGCTTTGCAGTCTGGCGCATTAACCCGCAGAGCCACAGCAGGACTACTGTATTACTGGTGGTAAAAACCAACTC
>NW_006417653.1:0-509 GCF_000296735.1 Chrysochloris asiatica | reverse complement strand
TTCATTGCCATGATTGCAATCCCCTCCATGCATCATCAAGCAAGCAAAGGGTATACCCCACAAGACTGCCCCTCGGTTGTCAGCACACAGCCCCTCTCTCTCTCTCTCTCCATTAAGAGTCCTCAGCCGATCCATCTCTCCATGCCATCTTCTCTCCCTCAATCTCTGGTGTCACTATTTCTCTGGATAGGGTCCAACACGCCACTCTTCTCCCATGATGGTCCCAGGAACCTCTGCAGCTGGACTGCAAAGTCAATCACTCCCCTTCTTTTACTACAAAATATCTACCTTTACATTTCCAAACCTCACAGTGAGACCTGATAGCAATTATTCACTATTGTACCACAAGAGTCTTATCCCTATCTCCTTTCATCAGCCCCACCCTGATATATTGGATACTACTCAGTGGATATTCTACCATCCTTCATGCCCTCAGGATCTAGGCTCCCTCTTGAAAGCTTGTAAGCCAGTCACTTTTTGCCTTTGTAGCCCCCACCACCACATTTTGG
>NW_006417652.1:4074-4522 GCF_000296735.1 Chrysochloris asiatica | reverse complement strand
GCCATGTATCTAGCTTTCAGTACATGTACATGATGGACTCATCTGTTATTTAGGTAGTTCTACATATATGAAGATATTGGACTTGTCTGCCATGTAGCTAGCACTCTAAATATACACATATTTGACTCATCTGCCATATAGCTAACAATCAGTATATGGACATGTTGGACTCATCTGCCATGTAGCCAGCTCTATGTGTATGAACATGTTGGAATCATCTGCCTTGTAGCTAGCCCTCTAAATATACACATATTGGACTCATCTGAAAAGAAGAGAACTCTCAGTATGTGGACATGTTGGACTCATCTGCCATATAGCTAGAACCCTTTATATGAATATGTTGGACTACTCTGCCTTGTAGCTAGCTCTCTGTATATGGACATGTTGGACTCATCTGCCATGTAGGTAGAACTCTGTATATGGAATTGTTGCAGTACTCTGCCATGTA
>NW_006417652.1:0-679 GCF_000296735.1 Chrysochloris asiatica | reverse complement strand
TTGTCTGCCATGTAGCTAGCTCTCTGTATATGGACATGTTTGACTCATCAGCCATGCAGCCAGTTTTCTGTAGGAACAGAGACCTCTAAATATACACATGTTGGATTCGTCTGGCATGTAGCTAGCTCTCAGTATATGGAATATTTGGACTCATCTGCCATGTACCTAGAACTCTGGATATGAAAATGTTGCACTACTCTGCCATGTAACTAGTTTTCTGTATATGGACCTTTTGAACTCCTCTGTCATGAAGCTAGCTCTCTGTACATGGATATGTTTCACTGATCTGCCATGTAGTTAGCTCTCTATACATGAATATATTCGACTTGTCTGCCATGTAGCTAGCTCTCTGGATATGTACATGTTGGACTCATCAATCATCTAGCCACCTCTCTCTGTAAGAACATGTTGGACTTATCTGACTTGTAGCTATCCCTATAAATAGACACATGGTGGACTCATCTGCCATGTAACTAACTCTCAATATATGGACATGTTTTAATCATCAGCTATGTAGCCAGATCTCTTTGTATGAACATGTTGGACTCATCTGCTGTGTACCCAAGCGTATAAATATGCACATGTTGGACTCATCTGCCAGGTAGCTAACTCACAGCATTAGGACATGTTGGACTCATCTCCCATTTAGCTATAACTCTGTATATGAAAATGTTGCACT
>NW_006417651.1:2682-3883 GCF_000296735.1 Chrysochloris asiatica | reverse complement strand
TTTTTTTTTAAGTTTTTTTTATTGTGAATTGAGTGATAGTTTAGATGGGAGAACATCAGCTTTACACTCATCCTGTCGTATTTTGTTTCATTGCAATGATTACAATCCCTCCATGCATCATCATTCAACAGCATAGGTAATAACCTATGGTTGTTGTTGGTTTTTTTTTTTTGATGTACACCAAAACACTCAGGAATATATAATCATTCAAACAACCAAATGGCATCCCCTGCAAGCCTGCTCCCCCACCCTCCACGGTTGCCAGCACACAGCCCCTCGCCCTCCATGAGTCTAGAGTTCCCAGCCACTCCATCTCTCCACATCATCATCTCTGTCTCCATCTCTGGCATCGCTGCTTCTCTGAATAGGGTCACACACTGCACTCCCACTCTTATATATAGGTTTTTGACTGTGTGGATCTTGGCAAGCTATGGGTAACATTATGAATAATCAATATTCCAGAACACTTAATTGTGCTCATGAGGAACCTGTACATAGACTAAGAGGCAGTTGTTCAAACAGAAAAAGGGGATACTGAATGACTTAAAGTCAGGAAAGTATATGCCAGGGATGAATTCTTTCACCATACTTATTCAATCTATATGCTGAGCAAATAATCTAAGAAAATGGATTATATGAAGAAGAGCATGGCTTCCAATGATTGAAAGAAGACTCATTAACAACCTGTGATATGCAGATGATATAACCTTGCTTCCTGAAGGCCAAGAGAACTTAAAATCTTTACTGATGAAGACAAAAATCACAGCCTTCAGTATGGATTGCACCCAATAAAAAGATAACAAAATCCTCACAATTTACAAATAACATCATGATAAATGGAAAAAAGTTTGATGTTGTCAATAACTTCATTTTTCTTGGATCCATAATCAGCACTCATGGACGCAGCACTCAATAAATCAAATGACAGATTGTATTAGGTAACTGCTGCACAAGACCTCTTTAAAGTGTTCAGAAGCAAACATGTCAGTTTGAGGACTAAAGTTTACCTGACCCAAGCCATGGTATTTTCAATAACCTAATATGCATGTGAAATTGGACAATGAATAAAGAAGACCATAGAAAAGTTGTTGCATTTGAGTTATGGTGTTGGAGAAGAGTATAAAAGTATGATGAGCTTCCAGAAAAACAGACAAATTTATGGTGGAAGAAATATGGACAGAATGTTCCTTAAAACCAGGAT
>NW_006417651.1:0-1022 GCF_000296735.1 Chrysochloris asiatica | reverse complement strand
GTACAGAGTTTCCAAGGAGCAGTTGGTGAGCTTGAACCACCAACCTTTCAGTTCAAATGACTTTGCAGTCTGACGCATTAGCCCACAGCACTTATTCTGGTAGTACATGGAATATTCAATATTCTTTGTTAACACTGTAATTAAAATGCATCATTTTTTCTTTAGTATTTTTTAAATTTCTTGTCCAGATGTCACATGCTCATGAGGTGATTGAAAATACCACGGCTTGTATCCGCTACATATTAGATCTCAAAGTAGCAGCTTTGTTCTTGAACACTTTAGAAAGCTCTTGGGCTGTAGTTAGATTTGTCCAAAGTAATACACCCTTTGATTTCTTTTTCTTTGTAACAAACTTTTATTGTGACTTGAATGAAGGTTTACAGAGATCATCAATTTCATACTCAAAGTATCATATGCTTTTTTTAATTTCAATGATTGAAATCCCCTCCATGTGACATCAGTTACCCCACTTTCTCCCTGTGCTTCATGTTTCCATTTCCTCTTCTTTCCCAACCCTTCTGCAATTTGTCCTTATGTAAACGCTGCCCAAGTGTGGCACTGCATGACATGCACTGGACTGCTCACCTAAACGTCAACGATTTAAACTCACCAGCTGCTTCTTGGAAACCTTGTACAGGCTCACTATAGTCTGAACGGACTTGACATGTAACAACAGCAACAACAAATGCTGCCCTTTTCATCTTGAATGGTTGACCATTCCATGCTATGCATGCCTCATTAGTGTTGTTGTCCCCCAGGATACCTATTACTTGACTGAAAATAGAACCATGAGGGTGAGTTCAGTTCCAAACCTGAAGAGTGTCCAAAGGTCATAGTCTCAGTCCTTTTCTGAAGAGCAAACCTGGTCTGTGGGTTTTTGGTTTTTTTTTTAATAATTTTAAGCTTTGTTCCACATTTTCTCCCACTCTATCCACAATCTTCTAATGTGATCCCTTTCAGAAGAGTTGGTAGTGGTAGCTAAACACCATCTAGTTCCTCTTGTTTCAGGGTTGTAAAGACTG
>NW_006417650.1:2577-3836 GCF_000296735.1 Chrysochloris asiatica | reverse complement strand
TGTAACCATGACAATGAAACGATAGGATGAATGTAAAACTAATGTTCTCCCATGTAAACTATCATATAATTCACAATAAAACATTAAAAAAAAAAGAATAGAGTTGAGGTCAGATTCTTAGAAACACATACATTCAAATATGTGGAGGAAGAAGAGAAGCCAGAAGAAACAGGAACTGGTCATCAGGGAGGAGGAAGCCCAATCAGGAGAGAATGGGCCCCCTCCCCTCTGATAGGGTCAGGCATACTAAAAGAAGAGAGTTTCTTAAAGAAAGGAGTGATCGTTCTCAAAGGATGCTGCAGACACCATTTGAGTAGGACAGAGGTCGAGAAAAGGTCAGTGATCTTTAAGAAAAGTATTTGTAGCTTTGTTGACTGCTGAGGGTAGAAGTCAGATTTCAAGGGATTTGAGAGTGAGTAGGTGGGCGGTGAGGAGAAATAAATATTGCAATACCTTTTGGATAAGATTGACAATGAGACAAATAATAGATAAAGAAAGTTAGAGAACTCAGAAAAGACTTTTAATTTTTTTAAGGATGGGGAAGACTTGACAGGTTTATAGTTTCTGAAGTAGAAATCAATGTAGAGAAAGAGATTGAAGAAGCAAGAGAGGAATATAGTTTAAGGATCTGGAGAAGGTGGAATCTGAAGTGCAATGTGTATTTGGCAAAGACAAAGAACTCTAGTTCTTTAAGACAGAGAATAAGAGAAAAGGCTTGAAAATGCACCACACAATCATTACCATCATAAAAATGAACATTTATTGAGTGAGTCATATAAAAGATCCTATACTAAGCACTTTATTTTATTTAAACTTCAGAATAACCATTTGACCTAAGTATCTTTTTAAATTATCTCTATTATTATTTCTATTTTCTGTAAGAGGAAACTAAAGCATAAAGGTGTGATTTGTCCTTATCACACAGCCAGACTGAACTGCTAAGTCGAGAATCAGGACAGTGGAATGAACTTGTGCAAATGGCAGAAGTTCAGGGCTCAGGGAAAACAGAGATGGGAGAAGAATGAAAAAGATTGGGACTTGGTACTCCTGGGAATGTGATAAGGAATCACTTAGAGGAAAAGGGAAGGGAAGTACACAAATTGTGCTCCGACTGTTTCAGGAAAGTTCTGTGGTAGAATTCTCACTTTTAGTGCAGGAGACCCTGGTTGGTTTCCTAGTCAATGCACCTCAAGCCAGACACCACCTGTTAGTGGAAACTTGCATGTTTCTATGATGCTGAGCAGGATTCAGTGGAGCTT
>NW_006417650.1:0-1217 GCF_000296735.1 Chrysochloris asiatica | reverse complement strand
GCTTCTAGACTGCAAAGTCAATCCTTGCTACAAAATGTCTACCTTTACATTTTCAACCCTCACAATCAGTCCTGATAACAGTTATTCACCACTGCATCTCAAGAGACCCATCCGCATGTCCTTTCATCAGCCCCATCTAGACAGATTGGTTACTACTCAGTGGAGATTCTACCTTCCTCCACGCCCTCTGGATCTAGGTTCCCTCTTGAAAGCTTTTAAGCCAGTCACTTCTCGCCTTTGTAGCTCCCCCACCCCCCACTTTGGATAGTCAATGTCCAAGTTGCTCATACCTGTGTATGGAGGGGGTTTGAGCTACTGCATCCATAGGTGTAGATCAAGTTCATCAAATGGTATCAGATTACTCTCTTGTCCTCTTCTTTCTTCTAGTTGAGCTCTGATGATCCAGTCATCGAAGCCAGGTCAAGTGGATATTATCTGCAAGTATGGGTGTTCTTGTGCATATGCCCTCTCTTCTTATCAGCTGGACGTTTCACTTGTCCTCTGTGGCTATGTCACTGACTTTGGGCCCAAGAGTCCCCAGGTCTTGCCACATTGCTGGTCAACCAGGTCTCCACCCAGGTTCACTGGTGTCTAAGCTCGCAGCTTCATTGCTGTTGTTTCCCTCACTTCCCCTTATCGGTGACAAACGTGGTCACCAATCAGAGCGTGTATTCCCACTCTTGGAAGAGGGTTTGCTCTGAGGGGACCCAACCTCTTGCCTCCATGTCTCCTGCGCCAGCAACTTGCTTGTTCTTGTAGTAATTATTCGGTCTGCCTATATTATTTTGTATTTTTCCTGTTGGTCTTTCTTTCAAGAAGTATCTTCTGTTCTTCTAGCCATTCCAGGTTGCTCTGCTTGTCCTTTCAAGTGAAAATTTCCTACCTCTGAAGATTCTGGATGCTGCTCTGGATTCCACCTATAGTCTTATGTAATGCAGAGGCTCCACAGGAAGCCTCCTTGACTGGGCACGTTGTAGCCCCATTTTAGGTATTCCAATCAGTTATAGGCAGGAGACGGACTTACAAGCTTTCTATGGTGATATTTCTAGCTATTCCTTTCTCTCCCCCTCAAGTGTCTATTTTATAATGGCATGCAAGGGAAACCAAGATTCAAAAGACAGCCAAGCATCTTAACATTATTTCCCCCCTCCTCCCCATTCCAACCATGTCTCAATCCCTGTATCCCAGAGCCCTATTGTTCCAAGGTTGTGCATACA
>NW_006417649.1:2542-3652 GCF_000296735.1 Chrysochloris asiatica | reverse complement strand
TTGACACAGTGGCAGCAGCAATGGGCTGAAATCTAGCAACGGTAAGGATGACACAGAACCAGGCTGTATTTTGTTTCTTTTGCATACGGTCTCAATGAGTCGAAACAGGTACAATGACACCTAACAAAAATAAATGTACCCCATGTTCTGTTGAATGACTGCCTCTTGGTGTGTGTAAAGGTTCTTTATGTATGAGCACAATTAATTGTTCTAGAATTCCTATTGTTTACAACATTATCCATTGTTTATTACGATTCACACAGTCAAATGCCTTTGCATAGTCAATAAAAGGCAAGTAATTACCTTTCTGGTATTCTATGTTTTCAATCAAGATCCATATGACCTTGTTCCACATCCTCTTCTGAAACTGACTTCAACTACCTGCTGATATTGAAGCCAGTTTTAAATGATCTTCGGTAAAATCTTACTTGCATGTGATATTAATGATATTGTTTGATAAGTTTTGCTTTCTTTTGGATCACCTTTCTTTGAAATAGGCACAAATACAGATTTCTTTCAATATGTTAGTCAGAGCTTTCAAAATTTTTGGTATAGACTAGTGAGTACTTCCAGTGCTGCATCAATTTGTTGAAATGTTTCAATTGGTATTCTGTTATTTCCTGGAGCCTTGTTTTTCATCATTGCCTTGAGTGCAGTTTGGATTTCTTTCTTCAATACGAACAATTCTTTATCATATGCTACTTCATGAAATAGCTGAGCTCTTTTGTACAGTGACTCTTCCATTTTCTTTTGTTGCTTCGTACATCATTTAATATTTTCTTGTAGAATCCTTCAATATTACAAGCCAAGGCTTGATTTGTTTCCTTAAGTTCTTTCAACTTGAGAAATGCTCTGAGCATTTTCTTCCCTTTTGATTTTTCATCATGATAAATGGAGATTATAATGCTTGACTTTGACTTCTTTTTTTTAATTTAAGGTTTTTATTGTGGATTGAGTAAAAGTTTACAGGGCAGATTATCAACAAATCATATACCTTGTTACGTTACAATGAATAATCCTCTCCATGTACTATCAGTTAACAGTGTTTCTCTCTATTCATTTTAGCTCTTTTTGTTTAAATCACTCAGGCATATATAATAATTTACACTA
>NW_006417649.1:0-542 GCF_000296735.1 Chrysochloris asiatica | reverse complement strand
CATCACAGACAGCATTGTACCTTAAGATAGATCTTGAAATGGTTTTTTCGATAATGAATGCAATGTCATTCCTCTTCAACTTGTCATTTTGGCATTGTAAACCATATGATTATCCAATTCAAAATGGCCAATACCTGTCAATTTCAGCCTACTAATGCCTAGGATATTTATCTGTATGAGTTTCATTTAATTTTTGACGACTGGACTCCTGGTGTGGTGCTGTAGGATCAGCACTGGCCTGCAAACCACAAGTTCTGCAGTTCAAACCCACCAGCTGCTCCTTGGAAGCTCTATATTGGGTTGTTATGAGTTGGAACTGACTCAGTGGACTTAACAACAACAACAATTTTCCTTGCTCTGATTATTAATGGTTGTTTGCAGGTGTTTCTTCTCATTTTGAGTTATGTCCCAACAGTAAATGAAAGTCTCAAATGCTTTACTTCATCTATATCATTAAGCTCGACTCCACTTTGAGGAGGCAGCTCTTCCCCAGTCATACATCAGTGCCTTTCCACCCAATAGCTCATCTTCTGGCACTATAT
>NW_006417648.1:2455-3857 GCF_000296735.1 Chrysochloris asiatica | reverse complement strand
AAGACTAATTAACAACCTGCAATATGCAGATGATACAACCTTTCCTGTTGAAAATGAAGAGAACTTAAAATACTTATTGATGAAGTTCAAAGACCTCAGTCTTTGTTATGGATTGCATCTCAATGTAAAGAAAACAAAAATCCTTATCACTGGACCAGTAAGCAACATCTATATAAATGGAGAAAAGATTGAAGTTGTCCAAGATTTTATTTTGTTGGGATCAATCATCAACACTCATGGAAGCAGCATTCAGAAAATCAAACAATGTATTGCTTTAGGCAAATCTGCTGCACAAGACCTCTTTAAAGTGTTGAAGAACAAAGATGCTAGTTTCAGGACTAGTGTGCACCTGATCCAAGCAATCGCATTCTCAGTAACATCATACATATGTGCAAGTTGGATCGTAGAAAAATTGATGCATTTATGGTGTTGGAGGAAAATATTGGAAGTGTCATGGACTGCCAAAAGAACAAACAGATCTGTGTTGGAGGAAGTACAGCTAGAATGCTCCTTCGAAGCCAGAGTGGCCAGATTTTGTCCCTCATACTTTGGGCATGTTAACATGAGGGACCATTCTCTGAAGAAGGATATCATGTTTGATCAAGTGGAGGGTCAGAGAAAAAGTGGAAGACCCCCAATGAGATGGATTGGCACAGTGGCAGCAGCAATGGGTTCGGGTATAGTAACAATTGTGAGGTTGGCCCAGGACCAGGCAGAGTTTCATTCTGTTGTGCATGGGGTTTCTATTAGTCGGTACCTATTTGATGGCACCTAACAACAGCAACAACATAGACTCTTACTTCACATCATACTAAAAAATGATGTCAAAATAGATTATAGACCCAATAGTAAAACCTAAAATAATAAAGTTTCTAGGAGAAATCAGAGAAAGAAACTTTAGGTTAAGCAACAATTCATTAGCTATGATACCAAAGGCAGAATCCATAAGAAAAAAATTTTAAAGATAAATTGGGCTTCACCAAACTTTAAAACTTTTGCTCTTTAAAGACACTATTTAAAAAATGAAAAGAGGAGCTAGTGCATGATGGCAATTAATTAAACAAAGATGGGAGAAACTAAGTGAAACAGATACAAATGATAATCCTACCACCCTCACATCAAATAGAAGGATAAAGAGTTTGATTAAACACCAGTTAGAAGAAGAAACTTAATGATAACAATGTGCAGGAGAGTTATGGAGCAGAAGTGACCAGTACAGTGTGATCATCTTGAGACAAAGCCATCAGGAATCCCTTGTGAGGAGTAAAGGAAGGCAACTTCACGGACTTTCCAATAGTAGACAGAGAAACTATGTAGCCAGTGGTGCTGGACTGATGATAAGTGATGGTCTGCACTTGTCCAACTAACCCCAGCTACCTGCCGAACTTGGTGAACAGCAGCA
>NW_006417648.1:0-615 GCF_000296735.1 Chrysochloris asiatica | reverse complement strand
AAAAAAAAAAAATCAGTAAGAGAGGGCAAATCCCTTGATTCTAATTTGTTTGAGAATAGTCAGAAAAAAGAATGACAAAAATTGAAAAAAAGTAAGAGTTGTGTGGGACACCATCTAGAAGAATCAATTATTCATTATAGAAACTCCAGAGGAGAAGGAAGACAAGAAAAGTACAGAGAGAAAAAAAAATCTAAGTGTTTTATTGTGTGATAGTTTACTTGGTAGAACATTAGCTTTACATTCATCCTATCGTATATCCTATCGTATATGCCATGATTACAATCCCCTCGATGCATCATCAACCAACCAAAGGGTATATCCTGCAAGCCTGACCCCTATCATCAGCACACAGCCCCTCTCCTTCTCTGGGTCTAGAGTTCCCAGCCACCCCATCTCTCCACGTCATCACTCCATCTCTGGCATCACTGTTTCTCTGAGTAGGGTCCCGCACTCCGTCCGCTCTTTGATGGTCCTAGGGACCTCCACTCCTGGACTGCAAAGTCAACCACTCCCCTCCTTTTGTTACAAAATGTCTACCTTGACATTTCCAACCCTCACAATCAGTCCTGATAACAATTATTCACTATTGTACCACAAGAGTCCTATCCCCATCTC
>NW_006417647.1:1459-3175 GCF_000296735.1 Chrysochloris asiatica | reverse complement strand
GTAGGCAGGTTTCAGCTGAGCTTCTAGACAAAGCCATCCTAAAGAAGAAGGAAAGATGGACTACTTCCAAATATTTAGTCACTGAAAACCTTATGAATAACAGTGGACCACTGTCAGCACCAGAATAGTGAATATTGAAACATGATGAAGAGCATCAGAATATTATCAGATAAAGTGCCAGAAGATGAGCCCCTCAGGTTGGAAGGCACTCAAAATACGACTAGGGAAGAGCTGCTTCCTCAAGAGCCTTTGAGACCTGAATTTGCTGATGGGGCACAACGCAAAATGAAGAGCAACATATGTAAACAAAAGAGGAAGACCCCCCAACGAAATGGATTGTCACGGTGGCAGCAGTAGCAATAGACTCAAGTATAGCAGATTGTAAGGTTGGCACAGGACCAGGCAGGGTTTTGCTGTGAATAGGATCGTCATGGGTCAAGGCCAACTTGATGGCACTTGATGGTACCTTACAAGTCCTGGTGTGGCGCTGTGGGTTAATGCAACAGATTGCAAAGCCGTTTGAACTGCAAGGTTGGCAGTTCAAGCTCACCAGCCACTCCTCGGAAACCCTATCTAGGGTTGCTCTGGGTCAGAACCCACTCGACAGCACTTAACAACAACAATATCCATTGTATGGACATTCCTTATCTGTCCAACAACTAAAGGAATCTTGTTGCTTTAAATTTTTGGTATTTATTAATGAAGCTTCTATAAACACTCATGTGCTGGTTTTTAGGTGGAAATAATATTTTTTAATTCATTTTGGTAAATATAAGGAGCACAGCTGGGTGATATAGTAATCTTTTGTTTAGCTATGTAAAAACCTGCCTGATTGTTTTACAAAGTGTCTGGGCCAGTTTGCATTTCCACTGGCAAGGACAGAATTACTGTTGTTTCACATTCTCACCAGCATTTTGGTAGTATTGTCACTCATTCAGATTTTAGGCACTGTTTTTGTGGTACTGTAGGATCCGCACTGGACCTTGAACCACGTGGAGGAAATGCTATACAGAGTCACTAAAAGTCAGAATTGAAGTCCTGGTGCGGCATTGTGGGTTAATGCACTGAACTGTAAAGTTGGTTTGAACCACAAGGTTGGCGGTTCAAGCTCACCATTTGCTCCTCAGAAACCCTATAGAGGGTCACTGTGAGTTGGAACAAACTCGACAGCACTTAACAACAATGAGTCAGGATTGACTCTACAGCACTTAAGAACTACAGTAGGTGGCACTATAGAATAAGCGCTGGAATGCAAACTGCAAGGTCAGCATTTCAAACCCAACAGCTGCTTTCCTCAGAAACCCTATGCAGGGTTGCTGTGATTCAGAACTGACTTGATGGCACATGACAACAACAACAACAACAACAGTAGGTGTGTAATGACCCCTGGTAGCATAATAGTGAAGTGCTTGGCTGGTTGCCAGCAGGAGCCATTGAATTCGGCCATTGAATCATCTCCTACTCATAGCGATCCTGTAGGACAGAAGAGAACTGCTCCTGAGGGGTTAGGAGACTGTACATTTTTACAGGAGCAGAGAGCTTCTTCTTTCTTTTATGGACTAGCTGGTGGATTTGAACTGCTGACCTTGCAGTTAGCAGCCAAAAAAAACCCCACTTCACCACCAGGGCTCTTTACCAATGTCACAGGACAGAGTATAACTGTCCCATAGGGTTTCCAAGACTGTAATTTCTATGAAAGCAGACTGCAGTATCTTT
>NW_006417647.1:0-999 GCF_000296735.1 Chrysochloris asiatica | reverse complement strand
TACAGAACAGAAGTTTTAATTTAAATGTTCACCTTACCAGTATTTTTCTTTTATGAAGATCTTACTTTTTTTTATGATTAAAAAAATATATATTACTCTCATTTAATTTTAGGCTTTAATGCAGGGGTGGAGAACCTTTTTTCTGCCAAGGGCCATTTGGATAGTTATAATGTCATCCATGGGCCATACAAAATTATCAGCTTAAGAAATTATATTGTAGTATTTGACCAAACATTTAATTAATTCACCTGTAATGTGATGGCTGTAATGTGGTTGCCTTGACAGGGCCAGACCAAATGATTTCACAGGTTTTATACGGTCTGCAGACCGGATGTTCCCCACTACTGATTTACAGTAAAATGCTTTAAAAAAAAAACATGATGCTTGCTTCTTATTGTTGTTAAGTGCAGTCGAGTCATTTCTGCCTCATGGCAATCCTGTATATGAATCCAGAGAAGGGCTGGTGCATTTGAACTGCCAAACTTGTGGTTTTCAGTCCAGTGCTTATCCTACAGCCAGGACTCCATGCTTGCTTATATTACTATAATTTTGTGAAAATTTTATTAGATGATCAATAGGATGTAAAAAAAAACATTGATAATACCACTGATTTAATTACCTATTTAAGATAGGTAATTTATTTCACATCACCAAAAAGACCTATATAAACAGTAAAACCAATCCCACAGTGCACTTGAAGGCAAAGAGGGAATTGGGAGACATTTGCAGTAAGAATGGGGTTGGGAAAGATGATAAGCATATAAATGTAACTTGACAATGAAATCCTGTTGAGGAGCCCATACCTCCCATAGAGTCCTAAGAGGATTTCAAAAAGAAAATTTTTCTAAGGAAACTTTTAAATGCTCTAAAATGAGAAACAGAAGTGGGTATGGACCATTAGCTTATGAATTGTAAAGTTCCAAACAAAATCTCAGTGGATTCTAAAAAGTAAAATTGTATAGGTCATTATCTTTGGTTTTAATAATCCTGTTGTTGAAT
>NW_006417646.1:2271-3710 GCF_000296735.1 Chrysochloris asiatica | reverse complement strand
AACAGACAGGGGAACACTGAATGGTTTAAAATTAAGAAAGCTGTGCATCAGGGTTGTATTCAACCTGTATGCCGAGCAAATAATCAGAGAAGCTACATTCTATGAAGAAAAACATGACATCAGGATTGGAAGAAGACTCATTAACAACCTGCAATATGCAGCTGATACAACCTTGCTTGCTGAAAGTGAAGAGGACTTAAAAATTTTACTGATGAAGATCAAAGAGCACAGCCTTTGGTATGGATTACATCTCAATGTAAAGAAAACAAAATCCTCACTACTGGACCAATAAACAACATTCTTCTCAATGAAGAAAAGATTGTTTGAAGTTGTCAAGGACTTCATTCTTCTTGTATCAACTATGAGCACTCACAGAAGCAGCAGTCAAGAAATCAAACAATGTATTGCATTAGGGAAATCTGCTGCACAAGATCTTTTTAAAGTGTTGAAAGTTTAAAGAATAAAGATGTAGAGGCGGGGCTTGATGGTGGCTAGGGCGAAGGTGTAGTGAAGGTTGCCATCTGCAATAACTCAGAATTCCAGGCAAAAAAGAGGCAAGACAGAGCTCCAAAACTCGGACCCACAGAAATAGGAATAGTTTAAAGGTTTGAAGGCTTATAGCCTGTGGAATTTGGAGCTGAGGCAGGAAATCGTGTACTTTTGAGTCTGCCGGCCAGGTTGGGAGACCTGAGCCCACATCCTGGGCGAGTCCAAGTGGTGGGATGAAATAGGGGCCGCAGAGATGCCACAGAAACACGCTGCGGGAACCTTGGGGAAAAAAAAAAAAAGGTGCACAGAATACTTTGCCGATTTTGTGTGGTTCTGAATTTATTTTTTTCTTTGGTGTCGGGTAATAGGAGCACTCATGATTTGCCCATCTACATTTGGGTGAATAGAGGTAGGGGCTTAGCTGAGTGGCCACGACGCACCCTCACTGCTGGCGGTTTCCTCTGCCAGGAGCTCACACACTCAGCCCAAGCAGAGACGCAGATTTGGTCGGCTTTTTTTCAGTGGGTTGAGAAGGGTCCTGGCATAGCACTGTGGGTTAAGGTGCCGCACTGCAAATTCTTTTGAACTGCAAGGTCTGTGGTTCAAGCTCACCAGCCGCTTCTCGGAAATCTTATACAGGAGACGCAGATGTGCATCCTATTTGGTTGGCTTTTTTTTCACTGGTTTGAGAGGCATCCCGGAGTGGTGCTGTGGGTTAAGGCACCACTGCAAAGCCTTTTGAACTGCAAGGTCAGTGGTTCAAGCTAACCAGACACTCCTCGGAAACCCTATATGGGAGACGGGAATGTGCTTACTATTTGGTCGGCTTTTTCTCACTGGTTTGAGAGGTGGCCCAGTGTAGCGCTGTGGGTTAAGGCACCACTGTAAGGCCTTTGGAACTGCGAGGTCGGTGGTTCAAGCTCACCAGCCGCTCCTAGGAAACCCTATAC
>NW_006417646.1:0-501 GCF_000296735.1 Chrysochloris asiatica | reverse complement strand
AACCAGAGATTGACATATGTGGCAGCACCTCCCTGAAATAAGTCAAGAGAAAGAAGAATTGTTAACAAAACAAACTATAACAACAAACTCTGAGATTCTGGGAGGTCAGTCTATGAACAAAACACGTACAATGTAAAAGAAGGTAAACATGTAGGAAAAGAGATGCAGATAGGGAGAAGGTCAGGTCGATTACAGGATAAAATAGACTACAATAAATGGACAGAAAAGTAAATGGACTATAAGGCAACCTCAAAGAAAATTAACACTTTACAACATACCAAGAAAATGAAAATCCAAGAAGAACATGAAAACATTAAACCTAGGAGGAAACTCACAAGAAAGAACACAAAAATCATGAATTCAAAAAAAGAAAGACAAACAGAACAAAAAAGCAGCAACACCACAAAAAAAAAACACATAATGGCAGCAATTAATCAATACCTGTAGATAATTACACTGAACGCAAATGGATTAAATGCACCTTTTAAGAAATGGAGGGTG
>NW_006417645.1:0-3853 GCF_000296735.1 Chrysochloris asiatica | reverse complement strand
TGGTCCAGGTTCGGGCAGTGTTTTGTTCTGCTGTGCATAAGGTTGCTATGAGTCGGTACTGACTCAATGGTACCTAACAACTACAAATGCAAGGTTGGTAGTTCAAATTCACCAGTGATTCCTCAATAACCCTACGTAGTTTATATTATGTGTCAGAGTGTAAACGAGGGCACTTAACAATATAGTGATATTATAAATAACTGGAGTGCTGGTGTGGCATTGTAGGATAATGCCCTAGACCAAAACGTCAGTTCAAACAGCAAGGTCGGCATTGCAATCCTACTAGATTCTCTTCAGAAACTCTGTACAGGGTCACTGTGAGTTGGAACCCACTTTTTGGCACTTAAGAACAATAGCAATAAATTGCCAAGTAAATAAATGCTAAAACATCAGGTTATTGTTTGATGATCCTTACATACATTAGATAGTGCTTTATATATTTGAAAATGTCTTACATTTATTTTCTATCACTGCTCTACTAATGATCTATTTGCAATTTTCTTAATCTTTTATTGTTTTCATAGTTTATAATTTAGTAAAATTATTATTATTATTCAATCTATTTGTAGTATATATGCCACCAAAATATACAACACATTGGATATCTTAATCCTATCCTGCACAATTCTTTAAATATGACATGTGAACTATTGTGATCCTATATAGAGTTTCTGAGGAACAACTGGTAGATTTGAATCGTGGACTTTGGTTTGAAACCAACCTTGTAATTCAATGCTTTATCTTATGCAGCCACACCAGGACTTTGGTATATGGTGTATAAAAAACTACTAGATTTAATAGATTTATAATTGATTTTTATACTTTAGTTTACATTTTTGTAGTCTGACTCCTGTTGGATCACTACTAGTCAGGATCAACTTGATAGTATTCCGTCTCTCTCTCTCTCTCTCTCTCTTTTAATTTTCATTTGGGAATTAGAGAAGATTAGAAAAGTCTCTGCAATTGGTGTTCTTTTGCAACAAATATTATAAATTAAAAATGTTAATCTGAAAGGAAAACACTTTTGTTTTGGAAGACATGTTACATACATTTGAATGTACGTAGCCAATTACCAAAATGCCTTTACTAAACTACAACACATTGAGGTCATTTTAAGCAGTGGTGGAGGTAGTTTTGTGCCATGGATTTGTTTCTGACTTAAAGAGACCTTGTTATGATTTTTGTGGCTTTAAATCTTACAGGAGCAGAAAGCCTCAAATAAAACTAAGTGATGAGTCAAGATTTCAAGTGGATAATTTGTGGTTATTAATGAAATACGATTGTCCTTTAAAGAGATATATTAATTAAATTTAAAAGCTGCCATAATTAAGTGACAGCTATTTGAAAATTGAAATTAGTTCAGCTTTTGTTTTTCTTGCCCTTGCTGTCTTTCCTCATAAGAACATTGCAATTTTTTTGAATGCCGTTACATTTATTCTCTTTTATGGAGTTGACTGCCACTCACTAACCAAAGCCAAAAGGAGAAGTTCAACTGCATATAGAATTCTCTGTGTAAGCGATGCATTCATAAATAATTCAAATGTCCTCTACTATACAAGATCACCTTTTAAGCTGATAATTTAAATTAAGAACTCAGAAAGGTCACTTTATCTGCTCCTTTAAAACAACACAAGTTAAGAGATGTGCTGTGTCAATATTTATAAGACTTTATAAATTGAAATGTTACATTGTCATTGTATTTACTCTTAAAAATCTATAGAATGAATTTCAAAAGTTAAAAGCAAAGGTTTATTTTGTTTTTAATATTTCTTGTTATTTTTTAAATTATAAAAACCTTAGATATTGGTATTTCATTATCTTTTTTTAAACAAAAATGATTTGTACTAAAAGAAAGATTTGCACTCAAAAAGTAGGAGTCTATGACAAAAAGAAAATATGTGACTTGAGAAAATATATCAAAATGGAGGAGATGAAAAGCCAGAAGGATGAGCAGGAGGGAAGGAGAAAGGGAAGGAGAGAAGAAAGACAAAAATCCAGCAAGTTAATAATACAGAATGGAAGCAAATAAGTGAAAAGAATATTCATGCAGGGTAAATGTTGTTGGTCTTGTTAAGTGCCATCAAGTCGGTTAATAGAACTAGAAAAAGCCATCAGGATGAAAGAAAATTGTCCACAACTGTTCACTTAAATGTGAAACTAGTATTCATTGCTGAACATATTCAATTCTAAGACTGGAATAGTCCACCAAATTTTTGCTGGTAGCGTTTACATATTGAATATTTAATAGTGTGTATCATTTGATGGAGGAGTCCTGGTGTGGCACTGTGGGTTAATGCATCAGACTGCAAAACCATTTGAACTGCAAGGTCGGTGGTTCAAGCTCACCAGCTGCTCCTCGGAAACCCTATACCGGGTCGCTATGGGGTCGGAATCGACTCGAGGGCACTTAACAACAACAACATCATTACATGGAGTCCTGTTGTCGTGCTGTGGGTTAATGTGCCAGATTGCAGAGCCTTTTGAAGTGCAAGGTTGGCTGTTTAAGCTCACCAGACGTTCCTCAGAAACCCTATGCAAGGTTGTTATGGGAAGGAATCTCCTCGACAGCACTTAACAACAACATCATTACACAGGAATCCTGGTATGGCCCTGTGGGCTAATGCGTCAGATTGCAAAGTCCTATGAACTGCAAGGTCGGTGGTGCAATCTTGCCAGCTGCTCTTTGGAAACCCTATACTCCATGGCACTTGATGGCGATCATTACATAATGTCATTATGTCTTTAAGTTTAAATGCATACTATCATTCAATTTCAAGCAGAAATTACATTTAAAAAAAATAAGGAAACCTTAGTACATAATGTAAATATTTCCAATGCTCAAACAAAGTAATTATTAGTACAGAGACAGCACTAGTTTGTACTCTTGTCTTATGCACTGTTTACTAAAGATTTCTCTTTTTTTGTCAAGTTTCCTGTAACCCCCTTTTAAATTCAAGGCTGTATTCCTTGACTTTTATTTTTTAAGGGAAAACTGTAACCATTTTATCTTCCTCCTTTTTATTTTTATTAGTCAATGTATTTTATTATATATTCCTGTCATTCAAGTGGATCTTTTTTAAGAAATACATGGTAATATGTTGATATTATACATTTTGGATGTTGTTAATTACCATCGAGTACATTCTATCACATAGTAAATGTACTTAGCATTTCTAAGACTGTGATTCTTTGCTAGGGTAGAAAGCCTCATCTTTCTCCCGTAGAGTGGCTGATTGGCTATAACAACCAATGGTGGGTTCGAACTTCTGACATTGTGGTTCACAGTCCAGTGCTTATCCTACAGAGCCACAGTGGTCGTGATGTGCCTTGGAGTTGATTCCAGCTCATAAAGACCCTGTGTAGAGTTTCCAAGGCTATAAATCTTTAAATCGTGGAAAGCCTCATCTTTCTCCCATGGAAGAGCTAGTAGTTTCAAACTGCTGAACTTAATATTCGCAGCCCTATTCCTAATCACTACACTATGAGTCCACAGCGCTCCTCAATATTATGCATCAATAGGAGTTTATTAGAGATACCATCTTATATTGTTTTTAAGTGTGTTGACCCAGTTTCAACTCATAAGGACACTCTGTATAAGAGAACGAAATGGTGCCCAGTCCTGTGTTAATCTCACTAATATTTTTTTTTTTCATGTTTGAGCCCGTTCTTGTAGTTACTATGTCAGTCATCTCATTGAGGGTGTTTCTCTCTCTCTCTCTCTCTCTCTTTTTTTTTTTTTTTAAGACCATATGCTTTACCAAGCATGATGACCAACTCCAGGGACTGTTCCCTCCTGATAGTGTGTTCAAAGTACTTGAGACAAATCTCATCATCCTCACTTCTAAACAGTATT
>NW_006417644.1:3920-5055 GCF_000296735.1 Chrysochloris asiatica | reverse complement strand
AAAAAAAATGAAGAAGAAAAATCTGTAGCCTAATAGGAGTATGACTTTAATATCCTCTTTCAGTTTCTTGCCTTCAAGGCTGCCTGATAAATTTCAGGATGCCGCTGTTGGTTGTAATGCTGTACCGCAGGAATGTGTTTTCAGCCTGTTTTGTTTTTAGTCTCTCTCCACTCCACCACCCCTGTTCTGGCCTTTTCCCTATTAATAAAGAGTTCAGGGCCGGCTATAGTAATTTTGCTCTGCTGTTTGGTGTTAAGCAGGAACTGTCCCTTTAAATGCTGAGAGGATCTGTGTGCATGCATGGTAGAAGAACCCTCCAGTGGTGGGGGTAGGAGGTGTCCACTCACTCAGACCCTCATCAGTCCTTCTTCAGAAACTCTATACTTGGTTGCCTCTAATCACCAGACTGGAGGTGCACAGACTGCAAGAGGCCAATGAACAGATACCCAGAAAATCACAACAAAACAAAACAAAAAATATTGTCCACTTTTGTCTCCGAGGTTCCCACAGGTGTTAGTCTATGGTGGGTCTGCTTGCTCCCCCGCTTGGTCTTGCCGTTTGGTCTCACCCAAGTTGTTGGCTCTGTGCCCCTCAGCCCAGCAGGTTTGAAAGTCCGTGATTTCTTGCTTCTGCTACAAGTTCCACTAGCTTTATAAGCCTTCAAACTTTTAAAATATCCCTAAATATGTTGTTCAGAGTTTTGGAACTCTCCCCTGAACCCACTTCACCTGGTATTCTGTGTTATTGCTAACGGAGATCTTCACTCTACCCTATCTGCCATCAAGTCCTGCCTCCCCCCTGCTTTCATCTTTACAGAAGTTTTACTCTGCCCTGCCGTGTTGCATGGAATTCTGGTGTGGTACAGTAGGATAAGCGCAATACTGCAAGGTCAGTTTGAACCACAAGGTCAGTGGTTCAAATTCATCAGTCCTTCTTCATAAACCCTATATTGAGTTGCTATGTATTGGAACCAACTTAAAGGCACTTAATAGCAATAATCATATTGCATAACACACTGGACACAATAGTCAATCTGATAGGTACTGTTCAATAGAATGTCTCTAGTGATTACCAGAATGTCCTCAGTGGAGTTCTGGTGTGGCATTATAGGATAAACACTGGACCACGAGGTTAG
>NW_006417644.1:0-510 GCF_000296735.1 Chrysochloris asiatica | reverse complement strand
ATGGCATCAGGATTGGAGGAAGACTCATTAACAACCTGTGATATGCAGATGGTACAACCTTGCTTGCTGAAAGTGAAGAGGACTTGAAACATTTACTTATGAAGATCATAGAGCATAGCCTTCGATATGGATTGCATCTCAATGTAAAGAAAACAAAAATCTTTACCACTGGATCAATAAATAACATTCTTATCAACGGAGAAAAGATCGAAGTTGTCAAGGATTTCATTCTTCTTGAATCAACTATCAACATTCACGGAAGCACCAGTCAAGAAATCAAATAACATTTTGCGTTGGCAAATCTGATGCACAGACTTTTTTTAAAGTGTTGAAGAGCAAAGATGTCAGCTTGAGGCATAAGGTGCGCCTTATGAGGTATTTTCAATAACCTCATATGCATGTGAAAGCTGGCAGTGAATAAGGAAGACCATAGAAGAATTGATGTTTTTGAGTTATGGTGTTGGAGGAGAATATTGAAAGTGCAATGGGCTGCCAAAAGAACCAATAGAT
>NW_006417643.1:2686-3197 GCF_000296735.1 Chrysochloris asiatica | reverse complement strand
TATATAGGAAATTGCAACACCTCTACAAGAAAAAGACAAATAACCCAATTAAAAAATGGGCACAGGACATGAACAGACACTTCACCAAGGAGGAGATACAGGCAGCCAACAAACATATGAAGAAGAAATGTTCGTGATCACTAGCCATTAGAGACATGCAAATCAAAACAACAATGAAATATCATCTCACACCAGCAATAACAGAAAAGACCAAAAAAGTAGAGGACAATAAATTCTGGTGAGGATATGAAAAGACTGGGGCATCTGCGTTACATGATGGGATTGCAAAATAGTCCAACCTCTCTGGAAAGCAATATGGTGCTTCTCCCAGAAGGTTGGAAATAGAAATACCTTATGATCCAGCAGTTCCTCTACTTGGTATTTACCCATAAGAAATAGAAGCTATGACATGTGTAGATATATGCACACCAATGTTCATAACAGCACTATTTACAATAGCAAAAAGATGGAGACAGTCTAAGTGGCCATCAATGTAAGAATGGATAAACAA
>NW_006417643.1:0-607 GCF_000296735.1 Chrysochloris asiatica | reverse complement strand
CCTTGTAGGCATATAGAGATTATTCTATCACAGATAGCTTACTCCTCAAGATAGACCTTGAAATGTTCTTTTTGGTGACCTCTTTAATTTATCATTCCTGGCATGGAAAACCATATGATTGTCAGATTCAAAATGGCCCATATACCAATCCATTTCAGCTCACTAATGCCTAGGATATTGATCTTTATGCATTTCATTTCATTTTTGACAACTCCAATTTTCCTAGATTCATACTTTGTACATTCCATGATTTAATTAACAGATGTTTCCAGCTGTTTCTATTCATTTTAAGCTGTGCCTCATCAGCAAATGAATGTCCCAAAAGCTTTTCTCCATTCACATAAACACTGTCAACTCTACTTTCACAGGGCAGGTCTTCTCTAGTAGTATTTTATGTGCCATCCAAACTGAGGGGCTCATCTTATGGCATATATCTGACATTATTCGGTGCTATTCATCATGTTTATATATTCAATATTCTCGTGCTATTCGACAGTTTTCCACTGCTATTCATAAGATTTTCAGTGGGTAAACATTCTCCTTCTTCCCAGACTCTTTTAGTCTGGAAGCTCAGCTGAAACCTTTACACCATGGGTGATCCTTACAG
>NW_006417642.1:3182-3795 GCF_000296735.1 Chrysochloris asiatica | reverse complement strand
TCATCAAATTCTGTCAGATTACTCTTTTTTTCCTCTTCTTTCTTCTAGTTGAGCTCTGATCATCCAATCATTGAAGCCACGTCAAGTGGGTATTACCTGCAAGTGTGAGTATTCCTGTGCATATGCCTTTTCTTCTTATCAGCTGGACACTTAACTCTCCACTCTAGTCCTCTGTGGCTATGTCACTGACTTTGGGCCCAAAGTCCCCAGGTCTTGCCACACTGCTGGCCAACCAGGTCTCCACCCAAGTTCACAGGAGTCTACTGAATGTTGTAGGGCTTAGCTTTCAGCTTTCTTTGCTGTTTTTCCCTCACTTCCCCTTATCAGTGATGAATATGGTCACCAATCAGAGTGTGTATTCCCATTGAGTCTTAGTCTTGGAAGGGGATTTGCTTTGAGGGGACCCGACCATTGCCTTGATGTCTCCTGGGCGAGCAACTTGCTTGTTCTTGTAATAATCAGTCAGTCTGCCTATATTGTTTTGTATTTTTCCTGTCGGTCTTTCTTCCAAGAAGTATCTTCCATTCTTCGAGCCACTCCAGGCTGGTCTGTTTTGTCCTTTCAAGTGGAATTTCCCACCTCCGAAGATTCTAGATGGGGTTCAGGATTCCCC
>NW_006417642.1:0-533 GCF_000296735.1 Chrysochloris asiatica | reverse complement strand
GTTCTTTTCTTTTTTCTTATTTATATGGTGGATAATGTTGATCGTTTTTCTAATGTTGAACCATCCTTGCATCCCTGATATGAATCCCACTTGATAATGATGTATTATTATCTTTTTGATGTGTTGCTGGATTCTGTTGGCTTGGATTTTGTTGAGAATTTTTGCATCTGTGTTCATGAGGGATATTGGTCTATAATTTTCTTTCTTATTGATGTCCTTCCCTGGTTTTGGTATGAGGGTTATGCTTGCTTCATAAGATGTATTAAGAAGTTTTCCATCCTCCTCTATCTTCTAGAATAATTTGAGTAGAATTGGTTACAACTCTTCCTTGAATGTTTGATAGAAATCTCCCGTGAAGCCATCTGGGCCTGGACTTTTTTTGGTTGAGAAATTTTTGATGACCTGATCAATTTCTTCTTTTGTTATGTGTCTGTTCAGGTTTTCTACTTCTCTGTGTGTAAGTTTAGGTTCGTCGTATTTATGTAAAAATGTGTCTATCTCTTCCAAGTTTTCAAATTTCTTGGCGTACAACT
>NW_006417641.1:4048-4611 GCF_000296735.1 Chrysochloris asiatica | reverse complement strand
CTCCATCTCAGGCCTCACTGCCTCTCTGGGTAGAGTCCCTCTCTCTGCTGTTCTCCATTGATGGTCCCAGGGACCTCCGCTCCTAGACTTAAAAGTTAATCACTCCCCTCCTTGTTATAAAATGTCTACCTTTACATTTCCAACCCTCACAATCAGTCCTGATAACAATTATTTACTATTGCATCACAAAAGACCCATCTGCATTTCATTTCATCTGCCCTTCCTGGACAGGCTGAATACTATTCACTGGAGACTCAATCATCCTCCCCGCTCTGTTGATCTAGATTCCCTCTTGAAAACTTGTAAGCCAGTCACTTCTTACCTTTGTATCCCTCCACCCAATTTGGGTAGCCAATGTCCAAGTTGCCCATCCCTGTCTACTCTTTGTGTGGAGGGGGTGGGAATAATTCTTGCAGCAGGAATTTGTTTCTTCTTTTGAGCTACTGCATTTATAGGTGTAGGTCAAGTTTATCAGATTGTATCAGATGTCACTTTTTTCCTCTTCTTTCTTCTTCAGGTTGAGCTCTGTTCATCCAGTCATTGAAGCCAGGTCAAGCGGGTAT
>NW_006417641.1:0-698 GCF_000296735.1 Chrysochloris asiatica | reverse complement strand
GGCTGTGTGCCCTAGCCTAGGCAGGAGACTGCCTGTCAGAAGTGCTCTTTGGACATTTAGATGAATATATATTTTTTGCTTTGTTTTGCTTTGTATGTGTGCATCAAACGTTTTTGCGACATACAAGGTGGAAATGAGGCCAGTACATTTTCATATTAGGTGTAAGTATGACTTAAATTTTTTTTTTTTAATTTACAGATTATGCATACAGTTTATAGGTGTCAAGTTCCAAAGGTGGATTGTAATAGTTAGGGTTCTGTGTCAACTTTACTAGGCAGGGATTCCAATCGTTTAGCAGTGAAGATGTGATTATTCCCATGGTGATGAAACATATTACAGGCGTAGTTAACTCTATGATGATTATTTATACACATCCAATGAATTGAATGGATGTTTCATTGGGAGGGCGACTTATTCCCCAATATAATGGACACATGGAAAAGGCTCTATCTCTTCCACAGGGGACCTTAGATTCTACAATTGTAGAATTTGCTATTCCTTTATAGTAAATTTATCTTTACATGTTGTTAAGTGCTGTTGATTAGGTTCCAACCTGTATACAGGTTCCAACCTATACAGGGCTTTCAAGGAGTGGCTGGTGAGCTTGAACCATCAACCTTGTGGTTCAAACTGACTTTGCAATCCAGCACATTAACCCACAGTGCCATACCAGGACTCCATCTCATACATACATATAT
>NW_006417640.1:2546-3558 GCF_000296735.1 Chrysochloris asiatica | reverse complement strand
CTGAGAGCTAGCTACATGGCAGGGTAGTGCAATATTTCCATATACAGAGTTCTAGCTAAAAGGCAGATGAGTCCATCTTGTCTATATACAGAGAGTTAACTACATGGAAGGGTAGTGCAACATTTCCATATACAGAATTCTAGCTACATGGAAGATGTGTCCAACATGTCCCTATACTGAGAGCTAGTTACATGTCAGACAAGTCCAAAATGTCAATGGACAGAGAGCTAGCTATATGGCAGAGTAGTGCATCATTTCCATGTACTGAGTTCAAAGTACATGGCAGATGAGTCTCAAGTGTTCATATACTGAGAGCTAGCTACATCGCAGAGTAGTCCAACATGTCCGTATACAGAGTTCCAGCTACATGGCAGATGTGTCCAACATGTCCATATACTGAGTGCTATCTACATGGCATACAATTCCAATATATTCATATAAGAGATCTAGCTACATGACAGAGTTGTACAATATTTCCATACACAGACTTCTGGCTAAATGGCAGATGTGTCCAACATGTCCATATTCTGAGAGCTAGCTACATTGCAGAATAGTCCCAACATGTCCCAACCCAATATACAGGGTATTAGCTACATGGCAGATGAGTCAAACATGTCCATATACTGAGTGTTAACCACATGGCAAATGAGTCCAACATGTGTATATATAGAGGACTAGCTCCCTGGCTAATGAGTACAACATGTCCAAGTATTGAGAGCTAGCTACATGGCAATGAAGTAAAATATGATCATATAGAGAGAGCAAGGTACATGACAGGGTAGTGCAACATTTCCATACACAGAGTTCTAGCTACATGGCAAATGTGTCCAACTTGTCCACATACTGAGAGCTATCTATATGGCAGTCAAGTCCAATATGTTCATATACAGAGAGTTTCCTACTTGGCAGATCAGTTCAACATATCCATGTACAGAGAGCTAGCTACATGGCAGACAAGTCCAATATGTTCATATAAAAAAAGCTACCTACTTGGCAGATCAGTCCAACATAT
>NW_006417640.1:1085-1721 GCF_000296735.1 Chrysochloris asiatica | reverse complement strand
ACATGGCAGTGTAGTGCAACATTTCCATATACAGATTTCAAACCACAAGGCAGATGAGTCCAATTCAACTATAAATAGAGAGCTAGCTACAAGACAGAGTAGTGCAACATTTTCATGTACGTAGTTCTAACTAAAAGGCAGATGAGTCCAATGTATCCTTATACTGAGAACTAGCTACATGGCAGTCAAGTCCAATATGTTCATATACAGAGAGCTAGCTACATGGCAGGGTATCACAACATTTGTATATACAGAATTCTAGCTACATGGTAGATGAGTCCCAAGTGTTCATATACTGAGATCAAGCTACATCGCACTGTAGTCCAATATATCCATATACAGAGTTCTAGTTACATGGCAGATGTTTCCAGAGTGTCCATATATTTAGAGCTAGCTACATGACAGACAAGTCCACTATGTTCATATACAGAGAGCTATCTACATGCCTGATGAGTCCAAAAATTCCATATACAGAGAGCTAGCTACATGGCAGGGTAGTGCAACATTTCCATATACAGAGTTACTGATACAAGGCAGATGAATCCAACTTGTCTATATACAGAGAGCTAGCTACATGTCAGAGTAATGCAACATTTCCAAATGCACTGTTCTAGCTACATGGCAGATGTGTCCAAC
>NW_006417640.1:0-985 GCF_000296735.1 Chrysochloris asiatica | reverse complement strand
ACAGAGAGCTAGCTACATGTCAGAGTAATGCAACATTTCCAAATGCACTGTTCTAGCTACATGGCAGATGTGTCCAACGTGTCCATATCCTTAGAGCTAGCTACATGACAGACAAGTCCAATATGTTCATATACAGAGAGCTAGCTACATGGCAGGGTAGTGCAACATTTCCATATACAGAGTTTTAGCTACATGACAGATGTGTCCAGCGTGTCCATATACTGAGATCTAGCTTCAAGGCACAGCAGTCCAACATGCCCATATACAGGTGAGTAGCGACATGGCAGATGAGTCCAACATGTCCATATACTGACCATTAACTGCATGGCAAATGAGTCCAACATGTGTATATAAAGAGGACTAGCTTCCTGGTTAATGAGTTCATCATGTCCATATACTGAGAGCTAACTACATGGAAGACGAGTCCAAAATATCCATATACAGAGAGCTAGCTACGCGGCATGGTAGTGCAAAATTTCCATATACAGAGTTCTAGCTACATGGCAGATCTGTCCAACTTGTGCATATAATGAGAGCTACCTACATGGCAGACAAGTCCAATATGTTCATAGACAGAGAGCTACCTACTTGGCAGATCAGTCTAACATATCCATGTACAGGAGCTAGCTACATGGCAGACGAGTCCAAAATGTCAATATACAGAGAGCTAGTTACATGGCAGGTTAGTGCAACATGTCCATATACAGAGTGCTAGCTACAAGGCATATTAGTCCACATTTTCTATATACAGAGAGCTAGGTACATTGCAGGCTTCTGCAACATTTCCGTATACAGAGTTCAACCTGCAAGGCAGATGTGTCCAACGTGTCCATATCCTTAGAGCTAGCTACATGGCATACAAGGCCAATATGTTCATATACAGGGAGCTAGCTACTGGTGACTGGAATGCAAAAGTAGGGAGCAAAGAGGAGGGACCAGTAGTTGGAAAATTTGGACTTGGTGATAGAAATGATGCTGGAGAACG
>NW_006417639.1:4179-5688 GCF_000296735.1 Chrysochloris asiatica | reverse complement strand
GAACAAGAAGAATAAGAGAAGTCCACAGAGGAGATAGTTGAAGAGCTTCTGGAAGAAAATTTCCCTTACATCTTGAAAGATGAGAAGATAAACATTCAAGAAGCCAAACGTATCCCAGGAAGGATAGACCCCAAAAGAAAGTTTCCAAGACATATAATAATCAAGCTTTCCAAAATCAAAAACAAGGAAAGAATACTAAAAGCGGCCAGGGAGACCAGAAATATAACTTATAAAGGCAAGCAAATTAGATTAATCTCTGACTATTCAGAACAAATCATGCAGGCGAGAAGGCAATGGGGAGACATATATAAAGCCCTGCAAGAAAAAAAGATGTCAACCAAGAATCAACTATCCAGCAAAACTATCAATCAAATATGATGGTGCGATCAAAACATTCCAGGATAAACAGAATCTGAGAGATTTTATCAAAACCAATCCAGAATTTCAAAACATCTTAAAGGGAGTTCTGTGGGCTGAGAACCAACAAAAACTGACAACAAACAGAGATTGACAGGTATGGCAACACCGCCTGGAACACAACCAACAGAAAGCAGAGTCTAAAAGAGTCAAGACTGGTAAGAGATCCCTTCAACATTCTCTCACGACACCATTACATGCTTATTCACTGATACATAGAACCCAATAAAGGATGTCTTTGGAAAGAGCCCTATCAATAGCCATCAGATGTTCCATTTCTTACACCAATAACCATCCTTGTGTTGCACTCTGAAATTCATGGAAAGTCATCAGACAACAAAAATGTGAAAATAACTAGGCTCAACATGAACAAAAGGAAATACATTCATGTCACAAGCTTCATTTTTTGTGTGTTTTGTTGATTAAAATGACTAAGCATTTCTAGAACACAAGAGAAGATATGCTCAAACTCCTTGAAGTGACTACGTAGTACCTACCATCCCTATGTCAGACTTATTCTATATTGTTACCATTGAAAAAAAATGTTTTCTCCCAATCCGGAAACTGAAAATGAACATGACCGATTCTGTGATTGAATCAGCTTGACAAATGCCACACTCTCTCTTGTAAACAAGTGCTGTCACCTGGCAGACTCAAGGTCACTAAGCAATAAAAACTGCCATAAGAAGAAGTATACTATTGAGAAAACCACTAACAGCTACCCTGTGAAAATGCACATGTCTTGGAAAACATGCAGTCAAGAGCAATGAACAACAATCTATAGTATCTGTTAGTCTGAGATGCCTGCGTAAGAAAATATTTCCACTGTCTTTGAGAATAAAGGCTTTCAAAAACTCACTACATTTTCATTAATGTAAAAATATAGAAAAAAAAAAAAAAATCATGCCTCACTAGTCTCCATTACGAAGGAATGTGCAGGACCTCAGTTTGATGAGTGAGAAGATGGTAGTTACTTTTCATTCACTTTGTTCAGGTTTCCCAAGGAATGTTATGTGGACATCATCATCGATTCTGGCGCACAGCTGGACACTTAGCCTTGTGAAACAAAACACTATGTGACTGCAAAGCCAA
>NW_006417639.1:0-624 GCF_000296735.1 Chrysochloris asiatica | reverse complement strand
CTCCATACTGGAAGATGGGCAGGCTTTGGAAATGCCTGAGAAGGAATTCAGAAAAATTATTATAAAATGTATCAAAACACTATACAATGGAGTTGCGAAAAATAAGGAAGAAGTCAGGAAAGCGCTACAGGAACAATCAAATAAGATAGATGGAGCATTGGAAACAATTGAAAACCTACAGAAAGAGATCCAAATGATTAATAATAGAATATCAGAAATGAACAATACATTGCAAGGGCAAAGGAGTAGAATTGAAGAGATAGAAGCCAGAACAAGTGAGCTAGAAGATAAATCTCTCAATACTACTAAGATAGAAGAACAAACACAAAAAAGGATTAAAAAAATCTGAAGAAGGTCTAAGATACATGTTGGATTACATGAAGAGGAATAACATAAGAATTATTAGCATTCTAGAACAGGAAAAAACAATCACACATAGAGGAGATAGTTGAAGAGCTTCTGGAAGAAAATTTTCCTAACATCATGAAAAGTGAAAAGATAAGCATTCAAGAAGTTCAACGAATCTCAGGATGGATAGACCCTAAAAGGCAATCACCAAGATATATAATAATCTCTCCAAAATCAAAGATAAAGACAGGATCTTGAAAGCAGCTAGGGAAAAGA
>NW_006417638.1:3237-5040 GCF_000296735.1 Chrysochloris asiatica | reverse complement strand
TTATGGTTTGCCAGATACAATATTTTTGTTTTTTTTAAGTTTTTATTGTGAATTGAGTGATAGTTTACATGGGAGAACATCAGCTTTACTTTCATCCTAGCGTATTTCATTTCATTGCAATGATTACAACTCCTTCCATGCATCATCAAACAATCAAAGGGTACACCCCACAAGCCTGCCCCCTAGCCTTCAACACACAGCTCCTCTCCCTCCTTGAGTCCAGAATCCCTAGCTGCTCCATCTCTCCATGTCATAGTCTCTGCCTCCATCTCTGTGATTTGCCAGATACAATCTTGAATCATACACTTGATTCTGTATGTAATCCTCCCCTTTGGAGCAAACCATTGCCATTAACTATATCTATCTGGGGGATGCAAATTAATCGTTGCCATAAGGAGTAATTTACCATTTTGGTGCATTACCAAAGTGTTTGGAAGCTGTCAAAGATAAGGTGTTTTATACAAAGTTTTCTTTTCACTGATTGCCAGAGAACTGAGCCAGAATTATTTTATTTATGATAGAAACTATGGAAATAGTCTGATTTAGTCTAGCTCTCAGACTTTTAAATTGGATGTACAAAAAGTATAGGCTCAAGTAGTGATGGAAGAATGTGGCTAGTTTCCATATATAAGGTTTTTATTCTGTTTGGTTATATAAAGAGACCATGTAGCAATATGTTGTTGTTGTTGTTAGGTGCCATTGAGTGAGTACTGACTCATAGCGACCCTGTGCAGGACGAAACACTGCCTGGTCATACGCCAATCTCACAATTGTTGCTATGTTTGAGCCCATTGCTGTTGCCACTGTGCCAATCCATCGTGTTGGGGGTCTTCCTCTTTTTCTCCGATCCTCCACTTTATCAAACATGATATCCTTCTCCAGGGACTGGTCCCTCCTGATAACAGGTCCAAAGTATGAGAGGCAACATCTGGCCATCCTGGCTTCCAAGGAGTACTCTTGGTGTACTTCTTCCAACACAGATTTAGTAATATGCGTGGGTTAAAAAAGAAGTATATTAATCCAGTATATTTAAGTTCTCTGTACAATACAGAGTATAATCCAAAAACAATTCTCCTTGATCTTCAGGAATAAACATCCCTTTGATGTAAATGTTTTCTTTGTTTTATAAGTTAGGTGATTAGTTTTGTACAAGTTGTAAATAGATTGTTCAGTGAATTAACAATTTAGAACTTGGGTCTCTTAAATTCCAACCTAAAGCTATTTCTAGTATAGCCTCCTACTGTTAAATTGGAAAGAGAGAATTTACATCCCAATTTTGTTTGGATTATATTTTCAGAATTGTATTATATAAGGAAAAGAAATGGAATACTAATGAAAACTCCTTTAATATACTGAATATTGAGTTTGAATACATAATATTTTGCTTTCTAATAAATATGCTTACACAGTATTTGAATTTTAAAAGTTAAAACTCCAGAGACAATTTCAATTAGGTTTATATTAGTACATTATTCCCTAGGTGATATTTTTAATGTTTTGTTTGTGCCTTTGTTCTATCTGAAATATGATGGTGTAATTCTTAGGATGTTTAGCCTTTCTGAGAAGAGCGCGTGATACTAATTAACCTCTAATTTCTTTGTTAAGCTCTGTTAGCAGGCAGATCAGTCATTTGGCTTCTGTTAAGCAAAACAATGCGGTAGAAAGACATGGCTGAGAATTTGTAGTTAATTCCGAATACTGTTACAAAATATCTCTATTCCTATACATATGATTTGCCTTTGAAGGTATTTAGTTGCTCAGGCATTGAAATGTGAGGCACTCATGTTTGGGTGATAGAATTCT
>NW_006417638.1:0-947 GCF_000296735.1 Chrysochloris asiatica | reverse complement strand
TTTCAATGCCATTTTCACATGAACTTTTTGAAGCCTCTTGTGTGTGTGTTTGTGTGTGTTTCTATACAGAAAGAGGGTGAGATTTATATATGTACCATAAAGGTTGTTGTTGTTGTTAAGTGCCATCGAGTCAGTTCCGACCCATAGCAATCCTGTACAGGGTTTCCGAGGGTGTAAATCTTTACTGGTCTACTCCATCTTTCTTCCATGGAATGACTGGTAGTTTCGAACCGCTGACCTTAAAGTTCGCAGCCCAATTCATAACCACTACGCTACCAGAGCTCCTTAAGAAAATTAAATTAGTATCAATGCTGTAATAATAATTTTACACACTTTTGTGCACATATGGTAAAACTTGTTGTTGTTAAGTACCATCAAGTCAGTTCTGACTCATAGCAACCCTGTGTAGGGTTTCTGAAGCTGTAAATCTTTGTGGGCGCAGAAAGCCTCATCTTTCTCCCATGGAACAATTGGTAGGCTTTAATTGCCAACCTTATGGTTGTTGTTGTTAAGTGCCATTGTTAAATTGTTGTTGTTAAGTGCCATTGAGTCGACTCTGACCCATAGTGAACCTGTATATGGTTTCTGAGGAACAGCTGGTGAGCTTGAACAGCCGACATTGCAGTTCAAATGGCTTTGCAGTCTGGTGTGTTAACCCACAGTGCCATACCAGGAGTCCTTAATCTGGCACTTATCGTTAATTTATATATATAGAATTCCAAGTTATAGAATTTTTGGATCAAAGGGTACATGCTCTTTAGATATTGATTAGTGGACCCAAGTGGTCTTCCAAGAAGAATGGATTCATTTGTAATTCTTCCAGTAATATATAAGCTTACCTGTTTGTTTATACTTTTGACAGTTCTTTAAAGACTATTTTTTGGCATTCTTTCAAAGTGAGTCATGGTGTATGTGCGTTGCCTCAGTGGTGTGGATTATATGTTTTA
>NW_006417637.1:3007-3923 GCF_000296735.1 Chrysochloris asiatica | reverse complement strand
CAACCTGATTCGTAACCACTACGCTACCAGAGCTCCTTTATATATATAAACAATTTGACTGTTGGATGATGGCTGGTTGCAAAGTTCAAGTATTCCTTAGAAAAAGTGAGTTATATTCTTAAAAAACATTGACCTACATTTGCATTTAGTTTCAGCTTTGCACACAGGCAACACACTTAGGAATCTGACATAAGGTCTCTCAAAGGTCTGTTTGTCCCAATGCCAGCAGGCTATCCCTTGCAGATCATACAAAAGTTCAGGAGACCAGGACTTCTTTCTCCTAATAAATAGTTGTAGGGTCTTGGTCTAGAGACATCACCTCTCCATGCTTCAAATGAGAGAGATGAGATGATGATGTTGGAGCTCCTCCAAGTTCTAATTTTTCATGACACTTGGTTTCAGTTTTGATCAGGGCTTTTCCTTTTAAGATTCCATATTTAGGGCTCTGAGAATGTTCTTATTCTCCAGCATTTTTCTCATGAGGTCACAGTACATCTTGCAATAGTTTTTCCACTACCCATCTGTCAGTTTGCCATACTGTGGTGGCTTGTGTATTGCTGTAATGCTATAAACTACATCACCAGTATTTTAAATACCATAAATATATTTTTTCCAAGTATTTGTTTTGTTTTGTTTTATTGTGAATTATGTGATAGTTTACATGGGAGAACATTAGTTTTACATTCATCCTATCGTATATAGTTTCTTTGCCCGGCTTACAATCCCCTCCATGCATCATCAACCAATCAAAGGGTATGCACTACAAGCCTGCCCCCCTGTCTCCCTCTCTGTGTCTAAAGTCCCCAACTGGTCCATATTTCCAAGTCATGGTCTCTGCCTCCGCCTCCATCTCAGGCATCACTGCTTCTCTGGGTAGGGTCCCGCACTCCGCTTTTCTCCCTTGATGGTCCTAGGG
>NW_006417637.1:0-1017 GCF_000296735.1 Chrysochloris asiatica | reverse complement strand
AAAAAAAAAGAAAAAGAAAACTGGAGTGAATGGAGGCAAATACTGTTGAATGATGATGCATGGCAGAGATTGTAATCATTGAAATGAAACCATGGTGTAAAGCCGACGTTATCCCATGTAAACTATCACTCAGTTCACAATAAAAAAATAAATAAAAGGAGAATTAATATGTCTTGATAATAAACCAAGGAATGATAGATAATGAGAAAGATGAGAAGGACAGGGAGAGAGTGAAAAACTGATTATGTTTAGATGAACATTCCTTTCATTTGACATTTGAAACACACTGTAAAACATCATTGCTATGATTCTCAGAAGGGCCTAGTCTTTGAGGCGATGCTTTCTTCAGGAGCTGGGCAGTAGGATGAACACACTAATATCATTTAGTCATTCATCCATAGCATTTATTAA
The DNA here is from genome assembly GCF_000296735.1 of Chrysochloris asiatica. Lineage (NCBI taxonomy): Eukaryota > Metazoa > Chordata > Mammalia > Afrosoricida > Chrysochloridae > Chrysochloris > Chrysochloris asiatica. The sequence goes on along the minus strand of NW_006417637.1, from coordinate 606 downwards.
CCACGGTGCATCCATTAGACACTGTAGACACCTGTTTTAGAGACTGGATCCCTGTTTTAGACACGAAAAGGATTCAGCTGAGAATAAAGCTGGCATGAGATTTACATATATGAGGTTTGCAATCCAGAGAAGGAGACAGACTTTCAACAGATAGCTACAATTGTGACTATAATTGTGAGATGTCATCTAGTTGTAGGGAGCTTCATATAGTCTAGGGAATTTGGGAAAACTTTTGTTTTTTTCTCTGTGTGTTCTTTGTTTTTTGTTTTTTCTTTTCTCTCCTAGTGGCCAATTCCATAGGAGACGTACACAGGGAAATCAATGAAGTTGCTAAACTCCTCAACAGCTGATTTTCTTCCTTCCATTTCTTCTCAACAACAGCTTGCATGTGCATGTGTGAATGTGTGTGTGTGAGAGAGAGAGAATGTGTAATTTTTGTTTGCTAAAGATTTGGCATGCTTGAGAAGACAGAAAGAAGATACTGATAGTGAAATTCCTGAAAGTGTGGGAATAAATTAAAAAGTAGGAGGCAAGTGATACCTATCATTTTGTCTCTTCTGAAATGCTTTTTCACTGGATTGACTAGAGAGTGTTTTTTTTTTTTTT
>NW_006417636.1:0-3853 GCF_000296735.1 Chrysochloris asiatica | reverse complement strand
GTCAGCAATTCAAACTTACCAGCCACCCCTAGGAAACGCTAAACAGGGTTGCTATGAGTCGGAATAGACTGGACAGCACTTAACAACAATAGTAACATCAGTGTATTTCAGTGATATCAGGAGATCTACAGAAGTTAAATATCCTGTAATTGTTGCATATTAGTGTATATGAATAAAGAGAACCTAGCTTGGCTCTGATAAGTGCTGGGCTGCTAACTGAAAGATCGGCAGTTCAAACCCACCAGCCACTCTTTGAAAACCCCTTACAGGGTCACTATGAGTTGGAAGCAACTCGATGGTACTTAACAACAAAAACAATAGTGATTCAGAAAATTTAGGTGTTCTGTTATAATTTACAGCTATAAAATAGTGATGCTAACAGTAAGATTCTTACAATGATTATATATATATATCTATATATGTATTTTTAATTTAAAAGGTGAATGTTGTTTTTGGTATACATTGACTGAGTTCAGATGATGGCTATTATTTCATTCACCTCTAGTGAATAATTGATGAGCTGATAGAAATGGGCATTATGATTTAGTGAGTTTTATTGCTCAAAATTATTTTATGGAGCATAGATATGATTATATTATATCATTTGTGTGAAAACCTTAAAGGGCAGTTGTAGCTACTGAATTTTTAAAGTAGTGAAAACATTCTAGTAGGGTTTTTTTTTTAATTTTGATAAAAAATTTCTGAGATATTTTGAAATTTCAGACATTTCACAAAGTACTTGTAAAACAGGCATAGTGACAACATTAAACATACATAATAAACAGCACAATCGAGTAAAGTAAAAGAAGAGAAACATTTAAAATAATTTGATTTAAACTCAGTTTACTGCATTAAGAGAAAAACAAAATGTGCCCTTATTTCCCAGTGTATTCATGAAATAAATAAAAAAGCTGTGACTTATCACAAAAAGACATTTAAACTTTTTTTGAAAATTTTTATTTCAGGAGAAATTCACTGAGTAATTTTTGAGATATATGATTTATGTAAATATAATATTATCCCTACTAAATTGTACATTTGCTGATGGCAAGAGTGGCTGCTTTTAAATCTACAAATTTCTTCACAGAACTTTTTTATTATTATTATTATCTAAATGTATTACCTAAATGCCTGATCAACAGTTTTTCATTCATTCTGTTTTAAGGTACTACACTTGTCACTAAGGTTACCTGGAAGTGTACATGATGAATTCCCTCTAGATATCAAACATATTTTTACGTAGTAAAAAGCATCCGAGAATTCAGAATCTACAGAACACTCAGTCCTTCAACTAACTAACTGTCAGCACCTTTCCCTTATGCATTGGTGCTTCTCTACTCTGTTAATAGTATTTAGTTCTCATTTGTCTCAATAGCTGGACTATGCTATAATAACTGCAAATGTGGAAAGCAGAAATAGCAATTGCAAAGACTAGTGGAACATCTAAGTAAAATTATAATTTTATCCTGCAGTGTTCTTAATGGAACTGATAAAGACATTGTTAGTTTTAGAAGACCTAAAGATTTTAGATAAGAAAACTTTTTTTTTCTTCTTTTCTTTTTTAACTAAGATCATTTGTTTTCACCTTCTCCAACTTGACCTGATAGATGATAATGGCCCTTTCATGCCTGTAATGGTACAAGTAGTTCATGGTCCATTGATTCAATTTAATCTTAATACTGACTTATCCATGAATGCAGAAGCAGTAGAATCAGTAGGCTTTAGTATTTTTTTAAAAGCAATTGTGGTTCAACATTTCCATATGTTTTGTACAAAGGGATAGTCATTCTTTGTCTACTTGATCTAATGCAATCATTGAAATTCTAATACATCTTAACCTTTTAAAAATAAAGTTATAAGGGAAAAATGATTCTGTTAAAATACTACATTATAAAATATACAAAGGAGTGCCCAGAATTTTATGAAACAATGACCCTTGAAATCAACTTTTGAAATTGATTTTAAGCTGTATTATGGCAAGGTGAAGACACTGTTAAGGGAACCAATTCTAGGACTTCTAGTGTGGTGTTGTTGGGAAAGCACTGGACTGCTAACTGTAAAGTTGGTAGGTAGTTCAAACCTACCAGCCGCTCTTTGGAAACCCTATGCTGGGTTGATATGAGTTGAAACATACTCGATAGCACTTCACAACAACAAGAATTTTACAATATATTATCTTATGGGAAGAAATGTTTGAAACTGTTCTACTTAAATTGATGAAAGACAATGAATATAGTAATCAATGCAGAAGTAGTCTAATGTTGTTATTTAGTGAATAAATGAAGAAATCAGTTATTTTAGAATGCTGCAAAGTGTCCTGAGCCCTATTTTCTTATCTGAAAGCACCTGTTTTGGGAATTCAAAGCACATGTCTATGGTATATCCACTTACAGAGACTGCAGAATTACAGCACTATTGATACTTGTGTTGGGCTTGCTGAAACAATGTAATCATAAGTTAAGTAAAAGACTAGTGAAGAGACACCAATTTCCCATTTGCTATGTCCTGGTGTGGCACTGTGGGATAAGCACTGGATGACTAATTGCAAGGTTGGTAGTTAAAATCCAAAGCTGCTCCTTGGAAACCCTATGTTGTTGTTGTTAGGTGCCATCAAGTCGGTACTGACCCATAGCTACCTTATGCACAGCAGAACGAAACACTGCCCAAACCTGGGCTAACCTCACTACTGTTGCCACGCTTGAGTCCATTGAGGCTGCCACTTGGCCAATCCATCTCGTTGGGGGTCTTCTTCTGTTTCTCTGACCCTCCACCTTACCAAACATGATATCCTTCTCCAGTGACTGGTCCATCCTTGATAGGATAATATCCATGCGCCTACAGGGAAGCCCAGTTAATACCACTATTGGAAAACCTATACAGAGTTGCTATGAGTCAGAAGTGACTCAGTAGCACTTAACAACAACATACAGGTGAAAAACAATGTTGGTGTCATCTTCGTACAATCATTGTTGAATGTGCAGTCCAGAGTTATCTAGATTTGTTGTTGTTGTTGTTAGTTACCTTACAGTCAATTCTGAGTCATTAGGGATCTTCAGTGGGCAGAGTAGAACTGCTCCATGAGATTTGCAATGCTGGGATCTTTGGAAGTATATCCCCTGGCCTGTCTTCTCACGCATCTCTGGGTACATTCAAAATGCCAAACTTTTAGTCAGTAGTCGAGTGCTTAAACACTTGTGCTACCAGAATTTTATCTAGATCAAGAAGTGGCTTTTTCACATATATTCACCCATGACTTCCAAATTCACTAAATTTCTTCCCAGGAATTATTTTTCCTAATCTTTTGTAAACTTGCAGAACTTTCTACTTCACCTAGTTTGTTGAAGTATCACCATAAATTTGATTGATGCTATGTTGATACTTCTTGTTTTTATTTTAAATCTTGTTCTAGTGCTAAATTTAAAAGAAAGCTGAGAAATAACAAACTGATGTAACTGAAGAGAGTCGTACATCCAAAATGAAATTTGAGACACATGATTTATTTTATATTCATTGTTTTCAAGAAAAATATTTAAGTACTTCACTCAATAGATTTCCACCTTTATTATAATTAATTATACTAAGTTGTGTTTTCTGTTATTTCAAGCTAATATTTTTAGATTATTCATACTTTTTTCCCCACAGAAAACAATCTTATCTTTAAACATCAGTCTTTTTAGAAAAAAATTTCCCAACAATAAATGTTTTGAATCTCTCTGATATTACTAATGCCGTTTTAAATGTTTCTCAGCAATTTACTTAATTTATTTAAATAATGAATATTGATTTTTGCATGTTTGACTATGATCCTACCACCAGGACTGGAAAATCTCCCAACACTTCCCATAAAGCTAAA
>NW_006417635.1:1652-3871 GCF_000296735.1 Chrysochloris asiatica | reverse complement strand
AGCATTGTACCTCATGACTGATCTGGATATGTTCTTTTTGACAATGAATGCAACACCATTCCTTTTCGATTTGTCATTCCCTGCATAGTAAACTATGTGGTTATCAGATTCAAAATGGCCAATACCAGTCCATTTTAGCTCACTAATGCTTAGCCAAACCTGCCTAATTGCTTTCCCATCTTCCTTGTTCTTCCATTCCTCTCCCTCTTCTTGTGTATTGCCCCCCTTCCCAGCACCCAAATTATACTGTGTCTACATTGTGCTCCACCTTCCCCTCCCTCCCCTCACCCTATCCCTTACATCCTGGTAATCAGCAAAGAATCTCCCCTCCCTTTGGTATGCGTTCTTTTTCTTAGTCTTTAACAATAGTGGTCCTATGCATTGTTTCCCCTTTTGGGACTGACTCAACATAATGTCCTGAAGGTTCATGCATGTTATGTGATAGCTTACAGCTTCCTTGTTGTTGTTCAAGGTAGCACAATATTCCTTTGTGTGTATGCACCACCATTTGTTTATCCATTCTTCAGTTGATGGGCACTTAGGCTGTCTCCATATTTTTGCTATTGCAAATAGTGTTGCTATGAACATTGGTGTGCCTAAATCTATTCATGGTACGTCTTATATTTCTTGTGGGTAAATACCAAATAGAGGAATTGCTGGATCATAAAGTATTTCTATTTCTTACCATCTGAGAAAGCACCATATGGTTGGATCATTTTGCAATGGTTGGACCATTTTGCAATCCCACGAGCAGTGCAGGAGCATCCCAGTCTTTCCATATCCTCACCATCATTTATTGTTCTCTACTTTTTTGATCTTTGCTTTTATTGCTGGTGTGAGATGATATCTCATTGTTGTTTTGATTTGTATCTCTCTAATGGCAAGGAGCTCTGGTAGCATAGTGGATACGAATCGGGCTGCGAACCTTAAGGCCAGCAGTTCGAAACTACCAGCCGTTCCATGGGAGAAAGATGAGGCGTTCTGCTCCTGTAAAGATTTATAGCCTCAGAAACCCTGTACAGGGTTGCTATGGGTCGGAACCGACTCGACGGCACTTAACAACAACAACAACAATGGCTAGTGATCATTAACATTTCTTAATATGTTTGTTGGCTGCCCAGATGTCCTCCTTGGTAAAGTGTCTGTTTATGTCCTGTGCCCATTTTTTAATTGGGTTATTTGTCTTTTTCTTGTAGAGGTGTTGTAGTTTCCTATATATTTTTAGAAATAAGTACCTTGCCTGATGTGTCATTGCAAAAGATTTTTTCCCATTCTGTGGGTTCACTTTTTACTCTTCTGGTGAAGTCTTTTGATGCACATAAGTTTTGCATTTTTAGTAACAAAGATTTTGGTATGTTGTTTTCATTCCTGTTTGTTTCTAGGAACTTTGTGAATTCACGGTTTATTTCTTTTACTACCCAGTCACTTTTCAGCAGAGTGTTATTCAGTTTCCATGCATTTGACTTTATTTCCTTGGTCTTCCTATTGTTGATTTCTTATTTGATAGCATTGTGGTCTGAAAAGATTCTTTGTTGTACTTTGATATTTATAAATTTATGGAGGATTGTTTTGTGACCTAACACATGGTCTATTCTGGAGAATGTTCCATATGCACTGGAAAAGAATGTGTATTGTACTATTGTTGGGTTGAATGTTCTGTGTACATCTATGAGGTCTAGTTGACTGATTGTGTTGTTTAGTTCCTCCGTGTCTTTGTCAAATTTCTTTCTGGTTGTTCTATCCATTTATGAAAGTGGTGTACTAAAAGCACCCATTATTTTTGCAGATTCATCTATTTCTTTTTTCAAATCTATTAGCATTTGCTTTATATATTTTGGTGCTCTTTCATTGAGAGCATAGTTATTTATTATGGTTATGTCATTTTGTTCAATTGTCCCTTTAATCGTGAGAAAATGACTTTTAATCTGTTTTTGTCTCTGTATGTAAGATGTGTCTCTTGCATACAGCATATTGAAGGATCTTGTTTTCTTATCCATTCTGCCATCCTCCATCTCTTAACTAGTACATTTAATCCATTTACATTCAGTGTAATTATCAATGTTGTTGTTGTCAGGTGCCATCGAGTTGGAACCGACTCATAGTGACCCCATGCACAGCAGAACAAAACAATGTCCAATCCTGGGCCAACCTCACTACTGCTGCCACACTTGACGCCATCAATGATACCACCTGGCCGATCCATCTCGCTGGGGGTATTC
>NW_006417635.1:0-1422 GCF_000296735.1 Chrysochloris asiatica | reverse complement strand
CACCTTAGTCCTCAAGCTGACATCTTTGCTCTTCAGTAATTATCAATAGGTATGTATTAATTGCTGCCATTATTATTTATTTATTTGTATGTGTGTGTGTTGGTGTTGCTGCTTTCTCTTTTCTGCGTGTCTTCGTGTGCTGAGTTCATGGAGTTTTTGTTCTTTTTTGTCAGCTTCCTCATAGTTTTAATGTTTCCATGTTCTTCTTGGATTTTCATTTTCTTGGTACATTATGAAGTGTTAATTTTCTTTGAGGTTACCTTATATTCCATTAACTTTTCCCTCCATATGAAATACTCTATTTTATTTTGTAATCTACCTGACTTTCCCACCATCTGTATCTCTGTTCCTACGTTTTTACCTTCGTTTACATTGTAATTGTTTTGATCATAGACTGACCTCCCAGATTCTCTGAGTTTGTTCTTATAGTTTTGATATGTTCTCGACTCTTTCATTTGTAGATTTGATTGTGGGGGGTACTGGCACGTATGTCAATCTGTGGTTGTTGTTTGTTCTTGTTAGTTCTCAGATCACAAAACTCCTTTTAGGATATTTTGTCATGCAGGATTGGCTTTGGAAATATCCCTTAACTTCTGTTTACCCTGGAATGTTGTGATTACACCTTCCTATTTGATTGATAGCCTTCCTGGATAAAGGATTCTTGGTTGACAGTTTTTGTTAGTTTTTTTTTCTTAATGGGTTTTATATATGTCTCTCCATTGCTTTCTGGCCTGTATGCATGGTTTCTGTTGAGAGGTCTGAGCTGACTTGCTTGCCTTTGTATGTAACACTTCTCTTTTCCCTGGCTGCTTTCAGGATTGTCTCCTTATCTTTGATTTTGGAGAGCTTCATTATGATTTGTCTTGGTGATTTTCTTTTGGGATCTAGCCTTCCTAGGGTTTATTGAGCTTTTTGAATGTTTATCTTTTCACTTTTCAGGATGTTAAAGAAATTTTCTTCCAGCAGTTCTTCAACTATTTCCTCTGTGGACTTGTGTGATTTTTCCTGTTCTGGAATGCCTTTAATTCTTAAGTTATTCCTCTTCATGTTGTCCAACATAAATCTTAGGCCTCCTTCAGATTTTTTTTTATCCTTTTTTCTACTTGTTCTTCTATCTTAGTGGTATTGAGAGATTTGTCTTCCAGCTCACTAGTTCTGCCTTCCATTACTTCTAATCTAGTCATTTGCCCATTCAATGTATTGTCTATTTCTGATATTCTATTATTGATCATTTGAACCTCTTTCTTTAGTTTTTAAATTGGTTCCAATGCTATATCTATCTTATTTGATTGGTCTTGTAGCAGTTTCCTGACCTCTTCCTTATTTTTCTCCACTCCATTGTAAAGTGCTTTGAAACACTTTATAATCATTTTTCTGAATTCCTTCTCAGGTATTTCCAAGGCCTGCCCTCCTTCCAGAATG
>NW_006417634.1:3756-4381 GCF_000296735.1 Chrysochloris asiatica | reverse complement strand
ACAGAGTCACTGTACCAAAAGGAAATGGTTAATGTTCAACCATTTCAAGAGGTAGCATATGATCAAGAGCCAATGATACTGAAGGAGGAAGTCCATGGTTCATTGAAGGAATTGGCAAAGAACAAGAAGGCACCAGAAATTGATGGAATAAAAATGGAAATCTTTCAAGAAAGTGAGGCGGCACAGGAGGCACTCACGCATCTCTGCCAAGAAATTTCAAAGACAGCTATCTGGATGACTAATTGGAAGAGATCCATATTTGTGCCCATTCCAAAGAGAGGTGACCCAACGGAATGCAGAAATCATCACACAATCTCTTTGATATCCCATGTGAGTAAAATTTTATTAAAGGTAATACAGAAATGGCTGCAAGCATACATTGACAGAGAGCTTCCAGAGGTTTAAGTCGGATTCAGAAGAGGCCATGGAATGAGGGATATCATTGCTAGATGTCCAATGGATCTTGGCTGAAAGCAGAGAATATCAGAATGATGTTTTCCTGTGCTTTATTGACTGCGCAAAGCCTTTCAATTGTGTGGATCATGACAATCTATGGACAACATTGCAAAGTATGAGTATTCCTGAACACTTAATTGTGCTCATGAGGAATCTGTACATGGACCAA
>NW_006417634.1:0-686 GCF_000296735.1 Chrysochloris asiatica | reverse complement strand
CATCGAGTCGATTCCAGCCCATAGTGACCCTGTATAGGGTTTTAGAGGAGAAGCTGGTGAGCTTGAACCGCAGATCTTGCTGTTCAAATGACTTTGCAGTCCGGTGCATTAACCCACAGTGCCACACCAGGATTCCTAAGTCACTGACTTAGTGATCATTTATTATAGGAGTGGTAGAAAACTAATAGAATGAATTCTAAAATATACCATAACTCCTCGTTAGTCTCAAACTTAATCCTTTATTTGCATCTTTCCATATACTCACCACAGCTTAAAATCATTCTGCCTGATTGTTTGCTTGCTTAGTTTACATCCTATTGTCTATCCCAGGAGGACAGTGTCACATCTCTCTTGCTTATGGCTATCATCACTGAACAGAGCACAAAGTCGGGCTCATTGTAGGAGCTTGGCAGATTTTTATGGAATGACTAAATTATTGACTGACTGGTCTCATTCCCATTCCAAAAGTCCTCATCTGAGCATATATTCAGGTTAAAACGTCCCTATGTAATCTCTTGAAATTGTTAAAAAGCCAAGATGTTACTTGGAAGAATTAGAGGCACCTGACCCAAACCATGGTATTTTCAACCACCTCATATGCATGTGAAAGCTGGACAATGAATAAGGAAGACTGAAAAATAATTGATGCCTTTGAATTATGGTTTTGGCAAAGGATCTTGAATATA
>NW_006417633.1:3338-3840 GCF_000296735.1 Chrysochloris asiatica | reverse complement strand
CTATCAGCACTATCCCTAGCCCTAAAACCCTAACAGACCTAGGGCTAGCCCTAAAGCCCTATCAGCCCTAGCCCTAGCCCTAAGCCTAAAGCCGTATCAGCCCTAGCACTAGCCCTAAAGCCCTAACAGACCTAGACATAGCCATACAGGCCTAAAAGACCTAGCCCTAGACCTACCCCAAAAGCCCTAACAGCCCTTGCCCTAAAGCCCTAACAGGCCTAGCCCTAGCCCTAGTCCTAAAGCCCTAACAGACCTAGCCCTAACACTATCCCTAAAGCCCTAACAACCCTAGACCTAGCATTAGACTTAAAGCCCTAACACGCCTAACCCTAGTCCAATCCCTAAAGCCCTAACAGCCCTAGCACAAACCCTTGTCCTAAAGCCCTAAGAGCTTTAGTCCTAACCATAGCCCTAAAGCCTGATCAACCCTAGCTCTAGCCCTAGCCTTAGCCCTAAAGAACTAACAGCCCTAAGCTTAGCCCTAAAGCCCTAACAGCCCTAG
>NW_006417633.1:0-1310 GCF_000296735.1 Chrysochloris asiatica | reverse complement strand
AGCCCTAGCCCTTGCACTGAAGCCCTAACAGCTCTAGCCCTAGCCTTAAAGCCCTTACCCTAATGCCCTAGCCCTAGACCTAGTTCTAAAGCCCTATCAGCCCTAGCCCTTGCCCTAAAGCCTTAACAGGCCTAGACATAGACCTAAAAGCCTAAAAGACCTAGCCCTAGACCTACCCCAAAAGCCCTAAGAGCTCGAGCCCTAACCCTAGCCCTAAAGTCCTATCAGCCATAGAACTAGCCTTAGCCCTAAAGCCCTATCAGCCCTAGTCCTAGCCCTAAAGCCCTAACAGGCCTAGACATAGCCATAAAGGCCTAACAGACCTAGCCCTAAACCTACGCCAAAAGCCCTAACAGCCCTAGCCCAAGCCCTTGCCCTAAAGCCCTAACAGGCCTAGCCCTAGCCTTAAAGCCCTAACAGATCTAGCCCTAGCACTAGCTCTAAAGCCCTAACAGCCCTCGACCTAGCATTAGACTTAAAGCCCTAACAGGCGTAGCCCTAGCCCAATGTCTCAAACCCAAACAGCCCTAGCACAAACCCTAGTCCTAAAGCCCTAAGAGCACTAGGCCTAACCCTAGCCCTAAAGCCCGATCAGCCCTAGCCTTAGCCCTAAAGCCCTAACAGCCCTAAGCCTAGCCCTAAAGACCCAACAGCCCTAGTCCTAATTCCCTAAGCGCCTTAGCCCTAGCCCTAAAACCCTATCAGCACTAGCCCTAGCCCTAAAACCCTAACAGACCTAGGTCTAACCTTAAGGACTAACAGTCCTAGCCCTAGCCCTAGCCTTAGCCCTAAAGCCCTATCAGAACTAGCCCTAGCCCTAACGCCCTAACAGGCCTAGACATAGCCCTAAAGGCCTAACAGACCTAGCCCTAGACCTACACCAAAAGTCCTAACAGCCCTAGCCCAAGCCCTTGCCCTAAAGCCCTAACAGGCCTAGTCCTAGCCCTAAAACCCTAACAGACTTAGTCCTAGCACTAGCCCTAAAGCCCTAACAGCCGTAGACCTAGCATTAGACTTAAAGCCCTAACAGCCCTAGCCCAAGCCCTTGCCCTAAAGCCCTAACACATCTAACCCTAGCCCAAGCCCTAAAGCCCTAACAGCCCTAGACCTAGCATTAGACTTAAAGCCCTAACAGGCCTAGCCCTAGCCCAAGCTCTAAAGCCCTAACAGCCCTAGCAGAAACCCTATTCCTAAAGACCTAAGAGCTCTAGACCTAACCCTAGCCCTAAAGCCCGATCAGCTCTAGCCCTAGCCTTAGCCCTAAAGTCCTAACAGCCCTAAGTCTAGCCCTAAAGCCCTAACAGCCCTAG
>NW_006417632.1:2870-3972 GCF_000296735.1 Chrysochloris asiatica | reverse complement strand
ACTATAGAATAAGTACTGAACTGCTAGCTAGGTTGGCAGTTCAAACCCATCATCCATTCTTAGACTTTCTGCTCCCCAAAAGATTCACAGAATCTGAAACTCTATATTGTTGTTGTTGTTAAGTGCCATCGAGTTGGTTCTGACCCATAGTGACCATGAACAGGGTTTCTGAGGCTGTAAATCTTTACAGGAGCAGAAAGCCTCATCTTTCTCCCATGGAGCTGCTGGTAGTTTTGAACTGCTGACCTTGAGGTTTGCAGCCAATTCATAACCACTACACTATGAAACCCTATACCGTGTCTTTATGAGTCAGATGTGACTCAGGGCTCCTAACAAAACAACTAACTTCTGCAATCTTAAATTGATGAAACACTCATTTAAGATGTATTGATAATTACTGGTGATTGGAATGCAAAATGTGGAAACAATAGGATCTGTAGCTGGAAAATATGAACTTGGTGATAAAAAAGACAACAGAGAGCACATGACATAAATTTTCAAGATCAACCACATATTCATTACAAATACCAATTTCTAACATTAACAGAGGCTATACATGTAGACCTCACCAGATAGAATAAACACGGATCAAATTGAGTACATCTGGGAAAGAGATGACATAGAAGCTTAACATCAGCAGTCAAAACAAGACCATGGGCTGATTGTAGAACAGACCATCAGTTGTTCATATATAAGGACTGGTTAAAGCTGAATGAAATTAAAACAAGTACAAGACAGAAAAAATATTACCTTAGGTATATCCCACCTGAAGTTAGATACCTTCTAAAGAACATATTTGACATTGAATACTAGTGATAGATGACTAGGTAAGTTGTGGCACAACATGAAGAACAACATATGTAAATGTAAAGAAAGGAAAACGACATTAAAAACACAGGAAAGAAAGAAAAAAAAAAAAACAAAAATAGATGTCAGAAGAGTCTCTGAAATTTGCTGTAGAATATATAGATGCTAAAATGAATGAAGGAAATGATTAAGTAATAGAACTGAACAGAAGATTTCAAAGGGGTAAACAAGACAAGGAAAAATATTATAATTAAATGTGCAAAACCTTGAACTAGAAAACCAAAATGGAAGGTTA
>NW_006417632.1:0-995 GCF_000296735.1 Chrysochloris asiatica | reverse complement strand
TGTATGTGTACTTATTTATCGTGTTAAATATATTATCTATCTATATCTTAACATACTTACTTATGAAGATCAAAGATCACAGAGTTTGGTATGGGCTGTACCTCAATGTAAAGAAACCAGAAAGTCTCACAACTATACCAGTAAATAGCATCATGATAAATGGAGAAAAGACTGAAGTTGTCAAAGACACCATTTTGATCATATCTACCATCAACATTCATGGAAGCAGCAGCTAAGCAATCAAACGACGTATCACATTAGGCAAATCTATTGCTCAAGACCTCTTCAAGAGAAAAGATGTTAACTTGAGGACTAAAGTCTGCCTGAAACAAGCCATAATATTTCCGATAGCTTCATACACATATGGAAGTTGGACAATGAATAAGGAAAACCATAGAAGAATTGATACATTTGAGATATGGTGTTAAAGAAGAATATTAAAGGTACATGAACAGCCAGTTGTTGTTGTTAAGTGCCATCAAGTCAGTACCGACTCAAAGCAACACTATGCACAACAGAACAAAACACTGCCCAGTCCTGGGCCAACCTCACAATTGTTGCCACGCTTGAGTCCATTGATGCTGCCACTTTGCCAATCCATCTTGCTGGGGTCTTCCTCTTTTTGTCCTACCCTCCATCTTACCAAACATGATATTCTTCTCTAGTGACTGGTCCATCCTAATGATATGTCCAAATTATGAGAGACGAAGTTTGGCCATCCTGGCCTCAAAGGAGCACTCTGGCTGCACATCTTCCAACACAGATCTGTTTGTTCTTTTGGCAGTCCAAGTCACTTTCAATATTCTCCTCCAACCCCATAGCTCAAAAGCATCAATTCTTCTATGGTCTTCCTTATTCACTGTCCAGCTTTTGCATGCATATGAGGTTATTGAAAAGACCATGGCTTGGGTCAGGCACACCTTAGTCCTCAAGCTGATATCTTTGCTCTTCAACACTTTAAAAAGTCTTGCGCAGATTTGCCTAATGCAATACAT
>NW_006417631.1:0-3824 GCF_000296735.1 Chrysochloris asiatica | reverse complement strand
AGCCAGTCACTTCTTGCCTTTGTAGCCCTCCCCTCCCAATTTTGAGTAGCCAATGTCCAAGTTGCCCATCCCTGTCTACTCTGTGTATGGAGGGGGTGGGAATGAGCGTCTCTGGAAAGATTTGTTCCCTCTTTTAAGCTACTGCATCCATAAGTGTAGGTCAAGTTCATCAAATTGTATCAGATTACTCTTTTCTTCCTCTTCTTTCTTCTTCTAGTTGAGTCATTGAAGCCAGGTCAGATGGGTATTATCTGCAAGTGTGGGTGTTCTTGTGCATATGCCCTTTCTTCTTATCAGCTGGACACTTCACTGTCTACTCTAGTCCTCTGTGTCTATGTCACTGACTCTGGGCCCAAAATTCCCAGGTCTTTCCACACTGCTGGCCAACCAGGTCTCCACCTGGTTCACAGAAGTCTATTGAACTTTGTAGGGCTTAGCTTACAGATTCGTTGCTTTTTCCCCTCACTTCCTCTTATCATTTATGAACGTGATTACCAATCAGAACATGTATTCCCACTGAGTCTTAGTTTTAGTCTTAGAAGGAGGTTTACCCTGAGGGGACGCCACCACTTGCCTTGATGTTTCCTGGGCAAACAACTTGCTTGTTCTTGTAGTAATCAGTCAGACTACCTAAATGTTTTGTATTTTGCCTGTCGGTCTTTCTTTCAAGAAGTATCTTCTGTTCTTCTAGCTGCTCCAGGCTGGTCTGCCTGTCCTTTCAATTGGAAATTTTCCACCTCAGAAGATTCTGGATGCTGTTTAGGATTCCACCTATGGTCTTATGTAATGCAGAGGCTCCGCAGAAAATCTACTTCACTGGGCACGTTGTAGCCCCATTTTAGGTATTGAAATCTGTTGTATGCAGAAGACAGACTGATAAGCTTTCTATGGTGATATTTCTCATTATTCTTTCTCTCCCCCTCAAGTGTCTATTTTATAATGGTATGCAGGGGAAACAAAGATCCAAAAGACAGCCAAGCATCTTAATACTATCCGCCCCCCCCCCTTTCCCCCATTCCAACCATGTCTCAATCTCTATATCCCAGAACCCTATAGTTCCAAGGTTGGGCATACATCATTATTTACCTCTGTCCCACTTAACCCACACAAATCTGCCTAATTGTTTGCCCTTCTGGTTTGTTCTTCCATTCTCTTCCCCCATATTGTTTATTGTCCCCCTTCATAGGACCCAAACTATCTTGTGTCTATTCCCTACTCTGTGCTCCATCTTCCCCTCCCTCCCCTCATCCCACCCCCTATATCCCATAACCAGCAAAGAACTCCCCACTGTACTATGGGTTCTTTTTCTTAGTCTTTTACAGTAGTATTCCTATGCAGTATTTGTCCTTTTGTGACTGACTAATTTCACTCAACATAATGTCCTCAAGGTTCATCCATGTTATGTGGTGACTTGCAGCTTCCTTGTTACTCTTCAAGTTAGCATAATATTTCATTGTGTGTATGTACCACAATTGTTTATCCATTCTTCAGTTGATGTGCACTTTGGCTGTCTCCATCTTTTTGCTATTGTAAATAGTGCTGCTATGATCATTGGTGTGCATATATCTACTTGTGTTATGGTTCGTATTTCTAGCGGGTAAATACCAAGTAGAGGAATTCTGGATCAAAAGGTAATTCTGTTTCCAACCTTGTCAGGAAGCTCCATGTTGCTTTCCAGAGAGGTGGACCATTTTGCAATACTACCAGCAATGCAGGAGTGTCCCAGTCTCTCCACATCCTGGCCAGCATTTATTGTCCTCTACTTTTTCACCTTTGCTGTTATTGCTGGTGTGAGATGATATCTCATTGTTGTTTTGATTTGCATTTCTCTAATGGCTAGGGATCATGTAAATTTCTTCATATGTTTATTGGCTGCCTGGGTCTCCTCCTTGGTGAAGTGTCCATGTCCTGTGCCCAGTCTTAAATTGGGTTATCTTTTTCTTGCAGATGTGTTGTAGTTTCCTATATATTTCAGACATGAGTCCCTTATCTGATGTGTCATTGAAAAGATTTTTTTCCCATTCTGTGGGTTCCTTTTTTACTCTTCTGGTAAAGTCTTTTGATGAATGTACGTTTTTAATTTTTAGTATGTCCCAATCATCTATTTTGTCTACTTTTGTTTCTGTTCATATGTTAACTCTTTAATGGTTGAACAATAACAATTTTTTTGGGAACACACTGATTCTGTGTATTCCTTCAATTTTCTTATGATATTTTCTACATTAATCAATATTTTGTCCATAAGATATTTGAATTTTTCTTTAGTTCCCTCAGTTTGGTAAATGCTCATCATTTTCTTCCCTTTAGGTTTTCTAATTCCAGGTCTTTGCACATTTTTTTATATTTGACTTTGTCTTCTCAAACCGACATTTGAAATTTTCTGTTCAGCTATCATACATTCTCTTTTCTTCCATTTTCTTGGGAATCTGTACACTTAACAGTAAGTTTCAAAATCTCTTCTGACATTCATTTTGGTCTTTTCCTTCCTTTTTCTCTTTGTAATAATATTTTGCTCTCTTCCTGTATTTTATTCTTGATATATTCCTACAACTCTTCTGATCATCAGTCTTTGGCATCTAATGCATCAAGTCTGTTCTTAATATTATCTCTAAATTCAGGTGGGATATATTCAAGGTCATATTTTGGTTCTCATGAATTTGTTTTTTTTTTTTTTTTCATCTGCAGCCTGAATTTGCATAGGAATAATTGATGGACTATATCACAGTCTGCCCCTGGCTTTGTTTTGGCTGATAATATGAAGTTTTCCCACCATCTCTTTCCATAGAGGTAGTCAATTTTATTTTTGTGTATTCCATTTGTTGTTGTTAGGTGCCATCAAGTTGGTACCGATTCATAGTTATCTAATGCACAGCAGAAAAAAACACTTCCTAATTCTGAGCCAACCTCACTACTGTTGCAACACTTGAGTCCATCGATGCTGCCACTTAGCCAATCCATCTTGTTGGGGGTCTTCCTCTTTTCCTCTGACCCTTCACCTTACCAAACATGATATCCTTCTCCAGCAACTGGTTCCTCCTAACAATATGTCCAAATTATGAGAGAAAAGTTTGATCACCTTGGTTTCCAAGGAGCACTCTGGCTGCACTTCTTCCAAAATGTATCTATTGGTTCTTCTGGCAGCCAATGGCACTTTCAATACTATTCAAAAAATAATTCAAAAGTACCAATTATTCTACTGTCTTCCTTATTCACTGTACAGCTTTTGCAGGCATATTATGCTATCGAATATACCAGGGCTTGGATCAGGCGAATCATAGTCCCCAAGCTGACATCTTTGCTCTTAAACACTTTAAAAAGGTCTTGTGCAACAGATTTGCTTAATGCAATACGTCGTTTTATCTCTTGACTGCTGCTTCGGTGAGTGTTGATAGTTGATCCAAGAAGAATAAAGTCCTTGACAACGTCAATCTTTTCTCCACTGATAAGAATGCTGTTTATTGGTCCAGTGGTGAAGATTTTTGTTTTCTTTACATTGAGATGCAATCTATACTTAAGGCTGGGCTCTCTGATTTCATCAGCAAATATTTCAAGTCCTCTTCACTTTCAGCAAGCAAAGTTGTATCATCTGTGTATCGCAGGTTACTAATGAGTGTTAATCATTAACATAATGAGTCCATATGTATAGTCATCTATTATGTTGTTTTAAAATATTATGTGCAATGAACAAGTCAGTAATCTTGAAAAATTATACCATGCATTCTCCAGCATCATTACTATAACCAAGACCACATTTTCCAACCACTGATTCTACCTGTTTGTTTCCAACCATTCATTCTAGTCACTAGTAATTATCAATATATCTT
>NW_006417630.1:2409-4004 GCF_000296735.1 Chrysochloris asiatica | reverse complement strand
TTTAAATTCTGTTCTATATTTCCCCTATTTTGATCAGAATCCTTCTCTGGAAACTTTGATCAAAATGTTCAGTAATGATAGCCAGGTACCATCCTTCTGGTTTCATGTCAGAAGAGGCCGTTGCTCATGGAGGCAATTTCTCTATCTTCTAGGAAAAGCACTGGACTGTGAATCACAAGATCATCCCCTATAGAGGGTTGCTATGAATTGGAATAGACTCGACAGCACTTAACAATAACAAGGAAGTAGCACTCCGGTGTAGGAGGCCTAAATTCTTATCCAAGCTTCAGCCAGAGTAAGTTACTCCCTCACCCCCATCTTTAGTTTCCTTATCTGAAAAATGAGAACGTTATAGTAGATGGTTTCTTTTTCATTTTACAGTGATAATTTGTGATCAGTGAGTCCCTGGATGACACAAATGGTTAGTACCTTTGAAAGATGGGCCTAGGGATCTGCCTTGAAAACCCTACATAGCACTGTTCTATTCTACACATGTGGTCATTATATGTCAAAATCAACTCATGGCATCTAACAACAATCGTTTATGATTGTCTGTTTGCCTTTTAGTACACATGTATCTGGAATCCTGGTGTGGCACTGTGGGTTAATGCACTGGACTGCAAAGATGGTTTCAATTGCCAGGTTGGTGGTTCAGGCTTACCAGCTGCTCCTCAGAAACTCTATACAGGATCCTTATGGGTCTGCACCAAATCGACAGCACTTAACAACAACAACATACATGTATTTAGTGGTACTACTAGATTATGGTTTCTGAGGAGCAGCTGGTGAGCTTGAACTGCCAACTTCACAGTTCAAATGGCTTTGCAATCTGGCGCATTAACCAACAGCACCACACCGGGAGCTCTGGTAGCATAGTGGTTACAAATCGGACTGCGAACTGCAAGGTCAGCAGTTCAAAACTACCAGATGCTCCGTGGGAGAAAGATGAGGCGTTCTGCTCCCATAAAGATTTACAGCCTCGGAAACCCTGGGGGTCGCTATGAGTCAGAACAAACTCCATGGCACATAACAACAACAACTCTAGCGAGGTTGTAAAGCACAGCATAAAGCACAAGAACTCTGGGACCAAATGGTATAGAATTGAACCCTAGATCTAAGCTTCCTACCTGTGCTTCTTTGGGCAAGTGGCTGACTCTCTCCATTATCAAAACCAAAAACCAAACCCACTGCCATCAAGTCTACCCCAATTCATATCAAACCCTAGGGGACAGAGTAGAACTGCTCTAGAGGGTTTGCGAGATGGAATTTTTACAGGAGCAGACAGCCTCATCTTTTCCCCTGAGAACAGCTAGTGAGTTTGAACCACTGACCTTGTGGTTAGTTGCCCAACTCCTAACCCACAATGCCACCAGGGCTCCTTTGTATCTCAACTTGCTGCTGTTGTTAAGTGCTGTTGAGTTAGTTCCAACTCATAGTGACTCCTATATAGAGTTTCCAAAGAGCAGTTGGTGGATTTGAACCACCAACTTTGCAGTTAACAGTCAAATGCTTATCCTGCAGTGCCACATCAGGACCCCATGTTGTTGTTGTTATTAGGTGCCATCGAGTCGGTACCGACTCATAGCGACCTTATG
>NW_006417630.1:0-1104 GCF_000296735.1 Chrysochloris asiatica | reverse complement strand
GTTCTCTGTCAATGTATGCTTGTAGCCGTTTCTGTATTACCTTTAGTAAAACTTTTCTCGCATGGGATATCAAAGAGATTGTCCAATGATTTCCGCATTCCTTTGGGTCACCTCTCTTTGGAATGGGCACAAATATGGATCACTTCCAGCCAGTCGGTCAGTTAGTTGTCTTCCAAATTTCTTGGCAGAGAAGAGTGAGTGGCTCCTGTGCCTCCTCACTTTCTTGAAAGATTTCAATTTTTATTCCATCAATTCCTGGTGCCTTATTCTTTGCCAATTCCTTCAATGTACCTTGGACTTCCTCCTTCAGCATCATTGGCTCTTGATCATATGCTACCACTTGAAACGGTTGAACATTAACGATTTCCTTTTGGTACAGTGACTCTGTGTATTCCTTCCATCTTCTTTTGATGCTTTGTGCATCATTCAATAATTTGCCCAGTGAATCTTTCAATAATGAAAGTCTAGGCTTGAATTTTTTCTTTAGTTCCCCCAGCTTGAGAAATGCTGAGCGTGTTCTTCCTTTTTGGTTTTCTGATTCCAGATCTTAGAACATTTTGTTATAAAATTTGGCTTTATCTTCTCGAGCTGATCTTTGAAATTTTCTGTTCAGCTCTTGGACCTCCTCATTTCTTCCATTTGCTTTAGCATCTCTACTCTGGGGAGCAAGTTTTCAGTGTCTCTTCTGACATCCATTTTGACCTTTTCCTTCTTTCTTGTCTTCTCAATGACATTTTACTTTCTTCATGTATGATGTTCTTGATGTCATGCCACAACTCTTTTGGTCTTCAGTCTTTAGTGTTTATTGTATCAAATCTGTCCTTCATATGATCTTTAAATTTGGGTGGGATATATTCAAGGTCATATTTTGGCTCTTGTGGACTTGTTTTCCATTTCTTCAGCTTCAGTTTGAATTTGCATATGAGTAATTGATGGTCTGTTCCACAGTCTGCCCCTGGCCTTGTTTTGACTGTGATATAGAGCTTTCCCATCGTCTCTTTCCGCAGATGTAGTCAATTTGATTTCTATATATTCCATCTGGTGAGGCCCATGTGTATAGTTGTCTCCTATGCTGTCTAAAGAAGGTATTTGAAATGAACAAAT
>NW_006417629.1:3660-4352 GCF_000296735.1 Chrysochloris asiatica | reverse complement strand
CATAGCAAATTTTTTTAGTGGTCTATGGTACTTTTTAAGAGCTCTGGAAGTGTAGTGGTTACAGGTTGGGCTGCTAACCTCAAGGTCAGAAGTTTGAAACTACCAACTGTTATGCAAGAGAAAAATGAGGCTTTCTGCTCCCATAAAGATTTATAGCTTCAGAAACCCTGTACAAGGTCACTATGAGTCAGAACTGACTCCACGGCACATAACAACAACAACAACATATCTGTAGTCAATTATTTAAATGATTTTAACATTTGTAGGATAACTAAATCAACTCTGAGTTATCTGTCTGATGGTATTTTAACTTGTGCCAACTATATTGTATTATATGTGGTTGTTGTTGTTGTTAGGTACACCAGAATAAAACACTGCCCAATCCTGGGCCAACCTCACAATTGTTGCCAATCCATCTTGCAGGGGTCTCCTTTTTTTTTTTTTTCTGACCCTCCACCTTACCAAACATGATATCCTTCTTCAGTGACTGGTCCTTCCTGACAATATATCTAAAGTATGAGAGACGAAGTTTGGCCATACTGGCCTCCAAGGAGCATTCTGGCTACACTTCTTCCAAGACAGATCTGTTTATTCTTCTAGAAGTCCATGGAACTTTCAATATTCTCCTCCAACATCATAACTCAAAAGCATCAGTTCTTCTATGGTCTTCCATATTCACTGTTCAGATTTCA
>NW_006417629.1:0-570 GCF_000296735.1 Chrysochloris asiatica | reverse complement strand
AAGAAAGCAAAAAGTCCTTGAGAAGACAAGAAAGAAGGAAAAGGTCAAAATAGATGTCAGAAGACACACTGAAACTTGCATTCCAGCATAGAGATGCTAAAGCAAATGGAAGAAATGAGGAAGTCCAAGAACTGTACAGAAAATTTCAAAGATCAGCTCGAGAAGATAAAGCCAATTATTACAACAAAATCTGCAAAGATCTGGAATCAGAAACAAAAAGGAAGAACATGCTCAGCATTTCTCAAGCTGGGAGAACTGAAGAAAAAATTCAAGCCTCAAATTTCATTATTGAAAGATACTCTGGGCAATTACTGAATGATGCAAAAAGCATCAAGCAAAGATAGAAGGAATTCAGAGTCACTGTACCAAAAGAAAATGCTTCATGTTCAACTGTTTCAAGAGGTAGCATATGATCCAGAGCCAATGATACTGAAGGAGGAATTTCAAGGTGCATTGAAGGAATTGGCAAAGAAATGGCACTAGGAATTGATGGAATAAAAATTGAAATCTTTCAAGAAAGTGAGGTGGCACAGGAGGCACTCACTCATCTCTGCCAAGAAATTTGGAAGA
>NW_006417628.1:3388-4016 GCF_000296735.1 Chrysochloris asiatica | reverse complement strand
AAGTGTGGGTGTTCTTGTGCATATGCCCTCTCTTCTTATCAGCTGGATGCTACGCTCTCCACTCTAGTCCTCTGTGGCTATGTCACTGACTCTGGGTCCAAGAGTCCCCAGGTCTTGACACACTGCTGACCAACCAGGTCTCTACCGGGTTCACAGGAGTCTATTGAACGTTGTAGGTCTTAGCTCGCAGCTTCATTGCTGTTGTTCCCTCACTCCCCCTTATCAGTGACAAACGTGGTCACCAATCAGAGCGTGTATTCCCATTGAGTCTTAGTCTTGGAAAGGGGTTTGCTGTGAGGTGACCCGACTTGCCTTGATATCTCCTGGGCTAGCAACTTGCTTGTTCTTGTAGTAACAAGCGGTCTGCCTCTGTTGTTTTATATTTTTCCTGTAGGTCTTTCTTTCAAGAAGTATCTTCTGTTCTTCTAGCTGCTCTAGGCTGGTCTGCACGACCTTTCAAGTGGAAATTTCCCACCTCTAAGGTTCTGGATGTGGTTCAGGATTCCACCTATAGTCTTATGTAATGCAGAGGTTCCGCAGGAAGCCTCCTTCACTGGGCACGTTGTAGCCCCATTTTACGTATTCCAATCAGTTATAGGCAGAAGATGGACTTACAAGCTTTCTATGG
>NW_006417628.1:0-468 GCF_000296735.1 Chrysochloris asiatica | reverse complement strand
TTTTTTTGGTTGGGAGTCTTTCTTCTTTTTTTATGGGTTTGTTCAGGTGTTCTACTTCACTGTGTGTAAGTTTAGGTAGGTCATGTTTATCTAAAAATGTTCCCATGTCTTCTAAGTTTTCAAATTTGTTAAATACAACTCTTCATAGTATTCTGTTATTATCCTTTTGATTTCGTTTGGTTCCATTGTGACATCGCCCATGTGGTTTCTAATGCGTGATATTTGTGTCTTCTACCGCTTTTCTTTTGTTAGGTTTGCCAGTTGCCTGAAGATTTTGTTAATCCTTTCAAAGAACCAGCTTCTTGTCCTGTTGATTCTTTTTGTAGTCTTTCTGTTTTCTATCTCATTTATTTCTGCTCTAATGTTTATTATTTCTTTTCTTTTGGTAGCTGTAGGTTCCCTCTGTTGGTCTGCTAATTGTTGTAGATGCTGTGTTAATGTGTTAATTTTGGTTCTTTCTTCTTTTTG
>NW_006417627.1:0-3729 GCF_000296735.1 Chrysochloris asiatica | reverse complement strand
TTCATAAGGTTTTCAGTGACTAACCATTTGGAAGTAGTCTGCCTTTCCTTTTTCAAAGTCTGTCTTAATCTGGAAGCTCAGCTGAAACCTGTCCATCATGATTGACCCTACTGACATTCAAAATACCAGTGTCATAGCTTCCAGCATCACAGCAACACCCAAGTCACCAGAGTGCAACAAACCTACCAGCCGTACCTTGGAAACCGTACACAGTCACTATGAGTGGGAATTGACTTGGTGGCACTTAACAACAACCATTCTAAAAGGAGTCCTGGTGGTACACTGGGTTAAGCAATAAGCAAAGCCAGCAGTTCAAACCCATCAGCTACTCAATGGGAGAAAGATGGGGCTGTGTTGCTCCCATAAAGAATTATAGTCTTGGGAATCCTAGGAAGCAGTTCTACTCTGTTATACAGGGTTGCTATGAATTGGAATTGACTCGACAACAGTGGGAGTGGGTAACTATTACTAGTACCATGAGTGGATTGAGACTTTCTAACTAATAGTTTTCATGTTTCTAAATTTTGATATAGTGGGGAAGTGCTAAACCCAGCATCAAGAGGCTTGAAGCTAGATAAAATGAGTGATGATTGCTTAAATCTTTTTAAAAACAGCAAACCCAATTTACTCAAAGACTTAGCTTCCAATGTGGCTCTAAATGTCTAACATAATATCTGTTCCTTCTAAAACAGACATACCAACTGATCCTAATCAACGAACAACAAATTATCAAAATGACAATAAGAAAAAAAATTGCACTTGATTTTTATTATAACTACGTTAATAGAAAAATAAAACTAAGAACAGAAACTGAACTGTCCTATAGGATTTTTAATAAAGGCAGATAGTATGAAAAGAGAAGATACAGAAAAAGAGGGAAATTTAAATAACCAGAGAAGTATGTAGATGTCACCATAAGCCAATCATCTGGCAGTAACAACACAGCAATCAGTATACTAACAGGGATGGCAAGCCACAGGATCAGCCAATAGAACGATTCTAGTAATAAAGAAAGAAAACTGAGGTTCTACCATAGAATGGGGGAAAGAAAGAAAGTCTAACATACTTCTCTGTTTTCCTTCTTTCAGTTTATGTAAAAAAATAACAAAATCAACTAAAGCCTTAAAAAAAAAAAAACTTTGGCAGCATAGATCAACTTAGGGTTACCAAAGATAATCACATATTCACAATTTTCAATGTGCTGTTGGTTAGGCGTTGGGCCGCTAACCACAGGGTTGGTGGTTCAAACCCTCCAGCTGCTTTGAGGGAAAAAGATGAGATTGTTTGCTTCCATAAAGATTTTGTATTGGAATCAATTCAGTGGTAGTGGTTTGGTTTCAGTTTGGGGTTAATAACACAACAACTTCTACAGTTCTAAAACACAAGTGGAACAGTTCCAGATTGGGGACAGATATAAGCACACTTCAGTCTATCAATCTCACAGTAGCAAAACCTATAGCTAAATTGGTGGAATAGATATTTGAAGATTCTGACAAGTAAATGATAATAGTCAGATTTTAGAAAAAGATCAAAATTTAAAATATCACAAATTATTGGGAAATTTGCTCCATTTTTTTCTCCTCCAGTAACTCCAACCTAAATTCAATGGAAAGTGGATGCCAGGATTTAAACAGAGAGAGTTCCAGGAGAATCCCTGTAGTTCTGATTCAAGGGGCAGAAAAGTGTTCAGTTCTACTACACCCAGCCCCTAAAATATACAGATGGCAACAAAACCATCAAGAAGTGCAACTGTCGCCTTTGTTCAGAGGAATTGTAGTTTCAAAAGCTGGGGGCAAATCCCATTGCTTTTCTCCTCCTTAGCTGCATTCCTCCAATCTCTCTACCCTTTCAGCCCCAGGTCTCTTTTGTTTAACCCTAGATGTAGGAGCACTTGCAGAAGTATACAGCAATGGAAGGTAGCTAAAATCCTAACTTTCTGGTTGAATAACTGAAAGAGGCTTCCTATGGAACTATAATCTTCTAGAGAGATTGTGTAGAGGTAGAAGCAGCTTGGGTAAAATAAATCTAAAAGTCAGGTATTAAGCATGGTGCTATAAGGAGCTCTGGTACTGTAGTGGTTACAAGTCCGCCTGCTAATCTCAAGGTCAGCAGTTCTAAACTACCAGCTGTTCCGTGGGAGAAAGGTGAGGTTTTCTGCTCCTGTAAAGATGTATAGCCTCAGAAACACTGTGCAGGGTTGCTATGAGTCAGAACCAACACCACGGCACCAAAGCTTGGTGCTCTAAGATGAGCCCACCAGCTGCTCCTCAGAAACTATATAAAGAGTTGCTATGAGTGGGAACCAACTCAGCGGCACTTAACAACAACAACAAGGTCACTCTGATTTGCACATGTAAGGAATTAATTCTATTCAGCAGTCCTGGCGTGGCACTGTAGGATAAGCACTGGACCGCTAACCACAAGGTCAGCAGTTCAAACCTACCAGCAGCTCCTCAGAAACCTAATACAGGGTCATTTTGAGTTGGAACCAATTCTACAGCACTTAACAACAAACAATAACAATAAGTATAACAATGATTTTGAAAATTGAACTAACAGATCCAAAACTGACCACTGGGTGGTGACCATGCAAAAAAGATCTGAATAGCACTGCAAAAACACTGAAAATGAAACTGAATGAAACACAGCCTATAGAAGGTAAGATGGAAACAGTTATTTAAACCTACTGAGGTAAACTGTCTGTTGGAACAAGACTACTAACATATTCCAGAGAATCAAAACAAAATTAGAGTCTTATCATATAGCATTTAAACATCCCAGAATGCAATTTTAAATATTATTAAAATATCAAACTGCAAAATAAAAGATTTTTTTTTTAATGCTAATGCTTAGATGGGGCAGATGTTGGAATTATCAAATACTTACGCACAATTATTATAAAAATGTTCCAGCCAGGCAATCATGAACACTTTTGAAACAAATTGAAAAACAGTAAGTATCAACACAGAAATAGAAGACATATTAAAAAAAAAAAAAAGGACAAACTGAAATACTCAAACTGAAAACTAACCAAGATTTAAAATTCACTTGGAATCGTTAATAGCAGAATGGAAATGGCAGAAGAGTCAATGAACTGGAAAATAGATTGATAAAATTATTCAATCTAGACCAGCAAAGAAAAAATTTTTTTCAAAAATATGAAATCTAATGATTGTGTCATGTTGTGGTGCTGTGGAATAATGCACTGGTCTGCAAGGTCAGTTTGAAATGTCAGGTCTGTGGTTCAAACTCACCAGCTGCTACTTGGAAACCCTCTACAGGATTGCTAGAAGTCAGAATTGATTTGAAGGCATTTAACAACAATGATTATGTCATCTGAATCACAGGAGGACAGGAGAAAAAGTGTAGTGTCAAAAATATATATATTTAAAGAAATAGTAATGAAAAGCTTTCCAATTTGGTGAAAGAAATAAAAGTAAAGATTTAAAAAATCAGCAAAGAATAAACAGGAGAAATAAAAACGAAATCTATGCCTAAATGCAACATAACCAAACTACTAAAACGAAAGAGAATGAAAACTAGTGAGAGATAAACAATACTTACCTATAAAGAAGCAGTAATTTGAATGAATGATACTTATCAGAAACCATATATTGCAAACGGCAGTAGCACCATATATTTAAAGAGCTGAAAGAATTGTCAACAAAGAATTCTTTATCCATCAAAAATATCTTTCAGAAAGAGACCTTGTTTAAGAAGGGCAAAGCT
>NW_006417626.1:2381-3838 GCF_000296735.1 Chrysochloris asiatica | reverse complement strand
AAATCACCCCAAAGGTGAATTAGGCTGAAATCACCCCAAAGGTGAATGAGGCTGAAATTTGTATGAAAGCCGATCACTGGTTCTTTCATTCTACAGGATTGAACCACCAACCTTTCTGCTAGCATCCAAATGGTTAACCAGTGTGCCACCAGAGCTTCTTTGAAGATGATTATTGTTAAGTGCTTTCCAGTTGGTTCTGACTTGCAGCGACCCTGTATAGGGTTTCGAAGGAGTGGCTGGTTAGCTTGAACCACGAACCTTACAGTTCAAACCAACCTTGCGGTCCAGTGCTTTATCTTACAGCGCCACACCAGGACTCCAGTAATACTACTGTAACAGAATCTTGGGTCTTTGTTGTTAATGGTTTTTTCGATTCTCCAAATCTGAAAGCCACATGTGCTAATGAAATGATTGATAGAATGCTAAATCCCACAGAAACACATATCCGACAGCCACCTGAATAGCACTTTCTTTAACAAATAAGATCAGGATGGAGGGATATTATGATAGCGTCACTAGGGGTGATTAACTAGACCTCAGGCTGGTACATAAATTGTTCTCTTGGCTCACTGCCTAGCTTTCAGTTTGGAATTCCCTGCAGCATAGAGCCTCTGAGGACTTAAACTGTAGTGGAAAATTGTGAACAGTGGTTTTACGTACTCATTTACTTGTTTTTAAAATAGTTTTCAGTTCATCAAATTTACTTCTTGAAAACTACTACTGCCAAGCCAAAGTTTCAAAATTTCAAAGCATATGTCACTTAAATGGAATGGAGAAAAAGGATTTTATTTGATATCCAACACAAAATTGAAGAGGAACTACTCTTGATGTTAGGTGCCGTCAAGTCAAGTCACTTCTAACCCATAGCTACCATGTATACAAGGAGCTCTGGTAGGATAGTGGTTGTGTATCAGGCCGCTAATCTCACGGTCAACAGTTCGAAACTACCAGCCGTTCCGCGGAAGAAAGATAAGGCTTTCTGCTCCCATAAAGATTTACATCCTCGGAAACCCTGTACAGGGTCGCTATGTGTCTGAACTGACTCCACGGCACATAACAACAACCACCATGTATACGGTTTCTGGGGAGTGGTTGGTGAGTTTGAACAACCGACCTTGTGGTTCAAATTGACCTTGCAGACCAGTGCTTATCCTACAGCACCACACGCAGACTCCATATATATAACAGCAACAAATGTATATATATATATTTGTTATTTTTAAGTGTTATTGAGTTGGCTCTGACTCAGAGCAACCCTGAATCAGATTTCTGAGGAGCAGCTGATGGGTTTGAACCTAGTACCTTGTGGTTAGCAGTCCAGTGCTACACCAGGACTCTCTCTGTATCTGTCTGTCTGTCTGTCTATTATCTATCTATCTATCTATCTATCTATCTATCTATCTATCTATCTATCTATCTGAGTTTAGAAGCCCAATTCGTAACCTCTACGCTACATA
>NW_006417626.1:0-2281 GCF_000296735.1 Chrysochloris asiatica | reverse complement strand
GATAAATTATTTACACAATTCTAGTTTAGAAATGAAAATACTCACCTCTATTATGACCAACCCACTGCAATCGACTTGATTCTGACTCACAGTATCCCTATATAGGATTTTCAAGGCTGTAAATCTTTAAAGATACAGACAGCCTTATGTTTCTCTCATAGAGTAACTGGTGGGTTTGAACCATCAACCTTTCAGTCAGCAGACCAAGGTATACCACATAGCATAACAAGGATTCTTTCCTATTATGGCCAGTATATAAATATTCAGATAAGTACCATAACTTTAAGTGAATCTATGTCTGAGAGAAAGGTGTGTGACAGGGTTGTATTCTTTCACCATACTTATTCAACCTGTATGCTGAGCAAATAATCTGAGAAGCTGTGTTATATGAAGAAAAACATGGCATCAGGATTGGAGGAAAACTCATTAACAACCTGCGATATGCAGATGATATAACCTTGCTTGCTGAAAGTGAAGAGCACTTAAAACACTTACAGATGAAGATCAAAGAGCACAGCCTTCGGTATGGATTACATATCAACGTAAAGAAAACAAAAATCCTCACCACTGGACTAATAATCAACATTCTTATCAATGGAGAAAAGATTGAAGTTGTCACAGACTTCATTCTTCTTGGGTCAATCATCAACACTCACAGAAGCAGCAGTCAAGAAATCAAACGACGTATTGCATTAGGCAAATCTACTACACAAGACCTTTTTTAAAGTGTTGAAGAGCAAAGATGTCAACTTGAAGACTAAGGTGCCCTTGACCCAAGCCATGGTATTTTCAATAACCTCATATGCATGTGAAAGCCGGACAGCAAATAAGGAAGATTGTAGAACAATTGATGCATTTGAGTTATGATGTTGGAGGAAAATATTGAAAGTGCCATGGGCTGCCAAAAGAACCAATAGATCCATGTTGGAAGAAGTGCAGGCAGAGTGCTCCTTAGAGGCCAGTATGGGCACACTTTCATACTTTGGACATATTGTCAGGAAGGACCAGTCGCTGGAGAAGGATATCATGTTTGGTAAGGTGGAGGGTCAGAGAAAAAGAGGAAGACCCCCAATGAGATGGATTGACTAAGTGGCAGCATCAATGGACTCAAGCATGGCAACAGTAGTGAGGTTGGCCCAGGATCTGGCAGTGTTTCATTCTGCTGTGCATAAGGTCCCTATGAGTCAGTACTGACTCGATGGCACCTAACAACAACAACAAATGTCTGAGAGACACACAATTGTTGACATAGTAAAGCTCTTTTTTTTTAATAGGCTATCAAATGTGTATGTATATGTTTTGCAACTACTGGAAATGGAATGAGAGCCTTATCAATTAGCATATAGGAAACGGAGGTGATTCTAGGACCAAGAACAAATAAGAAAGGAAAACTGTAAAAACTAAATAAAGTTGGGTAATAGCCAGCTGCTAATTGATGTGTTATATTTCCAGTCATTTTTGATTACTGAATGATGATGCATACATCTTCCATCCATACTCAGTATCCTAAAAATGCTCTGGTGTGAGAGTTATGATTAAAAGTATATCTGCTCTAATGCCTATATATTTTGCCACAAAAATGATTCAGTAATGAATTTAGTTCTTTTGAGACAGTCTCCTAAATGTATTTTTCATTTTGGAAGAAGCCTTTTGTGTCAACCTGACTAGGCCAGGATTTCCAGTGGTTTAGAAGTTGAGATGTGCTTATTATTCTCATGGTGATGAAACCTAACACAGACATAGTTAACTCTATGATGAGTGGCTATAAAGAGTCAATCAATTGAAAGGATGTTTCTTTGGGATGTGGCCTACTCCCAATATAACGGGTGCATGGGAAACACTAAGCAATTTCCTTGATATAAACTTCTCTTTATATACGTACATATATATATATATATGTTTCACTGGTTTTGTTTCTCTCAAAAACCCAGCCTAAGACATGTGGTACCAAGAAAGTGGGGAGCTTTCGAAATTGATTCTCAAGTCTGACTACTTTTTTTTAAAGGCACTGATAGAAGTTGGAGGCATGTCTGACCTCCACTTCATAGGAGTCAGCCTTGGGCTGATTTTGAGGTTGGTTCTCTTTCTTCCTTGTAGAGTCAGAAGAAGTCTGACTTGGTCCACATTTGGGTTAAGCAGTCAAGAGTGGGATTCATTGCCATGGATCCAGACTTATGAAAGCATGAGGCTTTTGCTGAAGATAATTCAAAACCAGTTGCAAATATATATATAGTCGCTATGAGTCAGAACCCACTTGATGGCACTTAACAACAACAATATA
>NW_006417625.1:2353-3835 GCF_000296735.1 Chrysochloris asiatica | reverse complement strand
TTTCATTTTTGTCAATTTCTGATTTTCCTGGATTCATAATTTTTACATTCTTGTACTGATTTTTAATGGATGTTTGCAGCTGTTTCTCCTTATTTTAAGTTGTACCCCGTCAAGAAATGAAGGTACCAAAACCATTCCATTTGTGTCATTATGATCAGCTCTACTATGAAGAGGGAATCCTTCTCCCATTGTATTTCAATTGCTTTCCAAACCGAGAGGCTCAATTTCCAGCACTGTAAATGACAATATTCTGGTGCTATTCATAATGTTTTCATCTTTTGGCACTATATTTGACAACATCTACTACTATTCAGATGGTTTTTAGTGTCTTAACAATCAGAAGTAGTCAACCTCTTCTTCCTAGTCTGTTCTAGTTAGGAAGTTCAGCTGAAACCTATCCACCATGGTTGACCCTGCTCGTATTTAAAATATTGGTGGCATAGCTTCCAGTATCACAGCAACACAAAATCCACCACAGTACAAAAACCTGACAAATGGTGAGTTGTTATTGTTGTTGTTATGTGCTGTTGAGTCGATTCCGACTCATAGCCACCTAGTACAGGTTTTCTTAGGAGCAGTTAGTGAGCATGAACCACCAACTTTGTGGTTCAAAGTGACCTTGCAATCCAGCTGATTAGCCCGCAGCACCACACCAGGACTCATTGTTGTTAGTTGCCATCAAATCAGTTCTTACTCATAGCAACCGCATGCACAGCAGAACAAAACACTGCTCAGTCCTGTGCCGTCCTCATAATTATTGTTATTTAAGCCCATTGTTGCTGCCACTTTGTCAATTCATCTCTTTGGAAATTGTCCTCTTTTTTCCTCATACTCCACTTTTTCAAGCATGGCATCTTTTTCCAGGGGCTGGTCCTTCTTGAAAGCATGTTAAGTATATGAGAAGTTTCACCATCCTGGCTTCTAAGGAGCATTCTGGCTTCACTTCTTCCAAGACAGATTTGTTTATTCTCTAACAGTCCATGGTAC
Organism: Chrysochloris asiatica; assembly: GCF_000296735.1. Lineage (NCBI taxonomy): Eukaryota > Metazoa > Chordata > Mammalia > Afrosoricida > Chrysochloridae > Chrysochloris > Chrysochloris asiatica. Next base: position 2,848 of record NW_006417625.1, on the reverse strand, counting down.
TTTTAATATTCTTCACCAACACCATAAACTCAAAGGCATAAGTTATTCTATGGTCTTCCTTATTTACTGTTCAACTTTCACATGCATCTGAGTCTATTGAAAATACCATGATTTGGCACACCTTTTTCCTCAAACTGATAGTTTTGCTCTTTTGGAGCAATGGATGATCTGTAATACAGTCATTCCTGGCCTTGTTTTGGCTGATGCTATCAAGCTTCTCAACTTTCTCTTTGCATAGATGTAATCATTTTGATTCCTGTGCATGCCATCTGGTGAGATCCATGTGTATGTGAGCATTTTATGTTGTTGAAAAATGGCATTTAGAATAAAAAATCATTGGTCTTGCAAAATTGTATCATGTGATCTCCAGCATCATTTCTATCACCAAGACCATATTTCCAACTACTTTTCTTTCCTCTTCTTTTTGTTTTTTCTCCAATTTTTGGCATTCCAATCATCAATAAATATCAGTGCATCTTGATTTGTATGTTGGAT
>NW_006417625.1:0-1158 GCF_000296735.1 Chrysochloris asiatica | reverse complement strand
ATTGGACTCAAACATAACAATTTTGAGGATGGTGCAGGACCAGAAACCATTTTATTCTGTTGTACATAGGGTTGCTATGAGTCAGACCCAACTTAACAACTGGTAACAATAATAATAAGAATCCTGGTGTGTCATTATTGGATAAGTACTGGATTGTTAGCCACAAAATTGGTACTGTTAACCACATTAACCACTTCTTAGAAACTGTATACAGGGTTCATATGAGTCAGAACTGATTTGATGGCACTTAATAACAACGACAATAACAATCTGATGTGACACTGTAGGATAAGCACTGGACCACAAGTTTGGGTTGAACCACAAGGACAGTGGTCCAAACTTACCAGCTGCTCCAGGGTTGCTATGAATCAGAACTGACTCAATGGTATTTAACAAACAACAACAACAACAATAATTGAATAACAGTGGAACGTTGTCAGCTATGGTGCCAGAAGATGAAAATACTATGAATAACTAGATAATATTGTCAGATATAGTCCTGGAAGTTGAGCCCTTCTGATTGGAAGGCAATTGAAATATGATGGGAGAAGAGTCCCATCCTCAAAGTGGAGCTGACCAAATGGAGTAAAGTTACAGACCTTCATAACCCGACCTTGAAAACTACAATTCCCTGGCCCCTTTACCAGTGTAACACACTGGCAGAATACTACAAGACAAGAGGTTAAAAGAGTACAGAACATATCATCCCTAGCTGTTTCCTCCATGATTTTAACTCTCCCAGACAGGCCCTGTTTTGGAGTACCAGATTTACATGCAATTTCTGCTAGGGTTCTGCTGGTAATACGTTGAATCCTACCATTTCTAGAAGTGGTAACACCTACTTACTGTTGTTGACCTATGAGCTGCTTCATTATTCCATGTTTAGGTTTTCAGCTACTCCAGTACCTTTCTAGTCACTCCCCATATTACATTCCTTCAGACTTGAATTCTGTTTTCCTTAATTGATGTCAGGTGCCATCGAGTTGGAACTGACTCATAGCGACTCCATGCACAGCAGAACAAAACAATGTCCAATCCTGGACCAATCTCATTACCACCGCCACACTTGACGCCATCAATGATGCCACCTGGCTGATCCATCTCGTTGGGGGTCTTCCTCTTTTTCTCTGACCCTCCACCTTAACAAGCATGACATCC
>NW_006417624.1:2789-3839 GCF_000296735.1 Chrysochloris asiatica | reverse complement strand
ATACTCATAAATGCTTTTAGGATTTCCCTGTCAAAAGTAAATTAAAAACATCTGTCAAGGTAAAATTTGACCCAAATGTATTTTAGCATAAAACATTATTGTAATTGCTATTGTTGTCCTTAGGTGCTGTCGAGACAGTACTGACTCATAGTGACCTTATACATAACAGAACCGAACTCTGCCCCTTCATGCGCCAACCTCACAATCATTGCTGTACTTGAGCTCATTGCTACTGTCACTGTACCAATTCATCTCTGTGGGGGTCTTCCTCTTTTTTCACTGGCCCTTCACTTTACTAAGCATGATGACCTTCTCCAGGGACTGGTCCATCTTGATAATATGTCTGAAGTATGAAAGACAAATTCGAGCCATTCTGGCTTTTAAGGAGCATTTTGGCTGTGTATCTTGCATCACAGATTGTTTTGTTCTTTTGGCAGTCCATGGAACTTTTAAAATTCTCCACCAATATTACAATTGAAATGTGTCAATTCTTAAATAGTCTTCTTGTTTCATTGTTCAACTTTCACATGCCTATGAGGTTAATGAAAATACCAAGGCTTGGGTCAGGTGCACCTTAGTCCTTAAGTTGATATCTTTGCTCTTGAACTTTTTAAAGAAGTCTTCTGGAGCAGATTTGACTAGTACAATATGCCATTTGAGTTTTTGACTGCTGCTTCTATGAGTGTTGCTGGTTGATCTTTAACCAATTCAATCTTTTCTCCATTTACATGGATGTTACTTATTGGTCCAGTGTTGAGGATTTTTGTTTCCTTTACATTGAGATGCAACCCACACTGAAGGCTGTGGTCCTTGATCTTCAACAGCAACTATTTTGAATCCTCTTCTCTTTCAGTAAGCATGGTATATCATCTGCATTAAACATGATGTTAATGAGTCTTTCTTCAATCTTGATGCCATGTTCTTCTTCATATAACCCAGCTTCTCTGATTATTTGTTGAGCATACAGAGTGAATAAATATGGAGAAATAATACAACCCTGGAGCACACCTTTTTAAAATTCAAACTATTCAATATTCCCTTGTTCTGTTC
>NW_006417624.1:0-1044 GCF_000296735.1 Chrysochloris asiatica | reverse complement strand
ATGTTTATGCTTTCCTTTTATTTTTCGACAGCTGCCAATTTTCCTGCATTCATACTTTGGTCGTTCTATGTTCTGATTATTAAAGGATGTTTCTAACTGTTTCTCCTCATTTTGAGTTGTGCTGCATAAGCAAATGTAGGCCCTGAAGCGTTACTCCATTAGCATCATCATTGCCAACTCTATTTTGAGGAGGCAGCTCTTCCCTATTTGTAATTTGAGTGCCCTCCAACCTAAGGGGCTCATCTTATGGCACTATATATGACAATATTCTGATACTCATCATCATGTTTCAGTATTCAATTTTCTTGAGCTATCTGACAGCGTTCCACTGCTATTCTGGAGTTTTCAGTGACTAAATATTCAGAAGTTCTCTATCTTTCTTCTTCCTAGTATATCTTACTGTGGAAGTTCATCTTAAACTTATATACCATAGATGATTCTGCTGGTATTTAAAATACTGGTAGCAGAGCTTGCAGAACGACAGCAACATGCAAGCCACCACAGTAAGACAAACTGACAACTGAGTGTTGTAGTACTTTTTTTTCTATTCATACAATGAAAAATTATTTAAAAGTAGTTTTTTATTGTTGATCATAGAGTAGTATTTATTTAATCTTTATAAGAGTTTAAATATAATAGAAACATTAAATATAGCTTATTCGTAAAGCATATCTGATGAAGAATATAAACAATATTTTAATTAACACTAAAGCACTAATGATCAATACAAACATGTTTAAATTATTTCCATTGTAGTCATATCAGGGTCATTATTTTGAAGTTTAAACAGTTCTACAATAACATTTAATAATATTTCAAATATTTGTCATCAAGTACATAAAATGTATTGCATGAGTTTACATAAAAACTCTCTTCATTTCCATATTCCTATGAGTAACACCTTGAGTATATATACATTTGTAATTGTTTATGAGGCCTTCCTTCTTCTCTCCCTTCCTTCTTTCCCCACTTCCTGCCTCCTTTCTTTCTTTCTTTACTCCCTATTTTCCTTCTTGTTTTGTTTTTTTCTTACATGATGAGGAT
>NW_006417623.1:0-2313 GCF_000296735.1 Chrysochloris asiatica | reverse complement strand
AAAAACTGCCAACCAAGAATCATTTGCCCAGCAAAGTTGGCAATTAAATATGACAATGTAATCAAAACACTCCAGGATTAACAGAAGTTAAGGGACTTTGTAAAAGCCAAGACAGCACTTCAAATATCCTAAAGGGAGTTCTTTGGACTGAGAACCAACAAGAGCAGACAACAACCATAGATTGAAGAGTCCAGAGCAGAATAAAACTACAACAAAATCAGAGGATCTGGGAGGTCAGTCTATGATCAAAACAACTACAGTATGAAAGAAGGGAAAAATAAAGAAACAGAGATCCAGGTGGTGAGGAGGTCAGGTAGATTTCAGGATAAAACAGACTGTTTTAAAAGGAGGAAAACATTAATAGAATATAGGGTAACCTCAAAGAAACTTAATAATTCACAACATATCAAGAAAAGGGAAATCCAATAAGAATATAGAACCATTAAAACAATGAAGAAACTGACATGAAAAAGCATAACAAAATGAACCCTACACAGGAAGAAATGCAGAACAAAGAAACCAGAAGAACCACACACACACACACAAAACCCCAAACAACATAGTTAGAACAATTAATTCATACCTATTGATAATTACACTGAAAGTCAATGAATTAAATGTACCAGTTAAGAGACAGAGAGTAATAGAATGGATAAGAAAACAGGATCCTTCAATATGCTGTCTACAAGAGACACACCTTACACACAAAGACAAAAATAGATTAAAGATTAAAGGATGGAGAAAACATACCAAGCTAAGTGAAATCAACAACAGGCAGGAGTGATAAATTAAAGCTTAAGGAAAAAAACAGCATAAGAGACCAAGAAGGACATTATCTAATGATTAAAGGATCAATTGAACAAAAGGACATAATCATAAAAAACATCTATTCTCCCAATGAAAGAGCCCCAAAATATATAAAGCAAACCCTAATGGAATTAAGAAAGAAATGGACAATACTACAATAATAGTGGGAGGTTTTAATACACCACTTTCAAAAAAGAAAGAACAGAACAACAAGAAAGAAACTCAACAAAGACACAGAGGAACTAAATACCACAATCAACCAACTTGACCTTATAGATTTGTACAGAGCATTCAACCTAACAGCACAATACACATTAAACAACAACAAACAAACAAACAAAAAAGTACTGGAACTCATTGGAAGATTCAGTAAAGTGACAGGGTACAAGATCAACATACAAATATCTGTTGGATTGTTCTATACTAACAATGACAGCTCTGAAAAGGAAATTAACAAAACAAAACCATTTACAATAGCGAGCCAAAGGATGAAATATTTAGGAATAAATCAAACCAGAGAAACAAAAGACTTATGCAAAGAAAACTAGAAAACACTTCTACAAGAAACAAAAAGAGATTTACAAAAATGGAAGAATATACCATGATTCTGAATAGGAAGACTTAATATTGTGAAATGTCAATATTACCCAAAGCAATCTACACATTTAACACAATCCCAATCCAGATTCCAGCAACATTCTTTAAAGAGATGGAAAAAAACAAAGATTACAGATTTTATATGGGAGGGAAAGAGTCCTTGTATAAGCAAAGCACTGCTTAAGAAGAAGAATAAAGTTGAAATTACTTCCTGATTTCAAAACTTACTACACAGCTACAGCAGTCAAAACATCCCGGTATTGGTACAATGAAAGCTACATAGACCAATGGGACAGAATTGAAAACCCGTAAATTAACCAACTGATCTTTGATAAAGGGACAAAGTACATTGAATGGGGGAAGAGATAATCTCTTCAACAGATGGTGCTGGCAAAACTGGAATCAATATGCAAAAGAATGGAACAAGACCTTTGTCTCAAACCATATACAAAAAGTAACTCAGCATGGATTAAAGACCTAAATATGAATCCCAGAATTATAAAGGTCATCAATGAAAAAATATAGACAAATTTAAGGGCTCTAATACAAGGCACCTGTATGCTGAGCAAATAATCCAAGAAGCTGGGTTCTATGAAGAAAAATGAGGCATCCGGATTGGAGGAACACTCATTAACAACCTGCGATATGGAGATGATACAATCTTGCTTGCTGAAAGTGAAGAGGACTTAAAATAGTTACTGATAAAGATCAAAGAGCACAGCCTTCAGTATGGATTACATCTCAATGTCAAGAAAACAAAAATCCTCACTACTGGACCAATAAACAACATTATTATCAATGTAGAAAAGATTGAAGCTGTCAAGGATTTCATTCTTCTTGGATCAACTATCAACACTCATGGAAACAACAGTCAGGATATGAAATGACGTATTGCATTAGGCAAATCTG
>NW_006417622.1:1855-2885 GCF_000296735.1 Chrysochloris asiatica | reverse complement strand
TTGTTTTGTTTATATGCTCTTAATTATGTTGAGTAATTTCCCTTCAATTCCTACTTTGTTGAGGGTTTTTATCAGGTATGGATGTTGGATTTTGTCAAGTGCCTTTTCTGCATCAATCAATGTGATCATGTGGTTCTTTTCCTATTTCTTATTTATATGGTGGATAATGCTGATCGTTTTTCTAATGTTGAATCATCCTTACATCCCTGATATGAATCCCACTTGATCATGATGTATTATATTTTTGATGTGCTGCTGGATTCTGTTGGCTAGGATTTTGTTCAAATTTTTTGCATCTATGTTTATGAGGGATATTGGTGTATAGTTTCTTTTCTTAGTGATGTCATTCCCTGATTTTGGTATGAGGGTTATGCTTGCTTCATAAAATGTATTAGGAAGTTTTCCTTCCTCTGTAGTCTGGGATTATTTGAGTAGAATTGGTGATAGCTCTTCCCTGAATGTTTGGTAGAACTCACCAGTGAAGCCATCTGGGCCTGGACTTTTTTTGGTTGGGAGTTTTTTTTTGAAGACCTGATCAATTTCTTCTTTTGTTATGGGACTGTTCAGGTTTTATACTTCACTGTTTGTAAGTTTAGGTAAGTCATGTTTTTCTAAAAATGTATCTATCTCTTCTAAGTTTTCAAATTTGTTGGAGTACTTTTCATAGTATTCTGTTATTATATTTTTTATTTCCTTTGGTTCCATTGAGACATCACCCATGTGGTTTCTAATGAGTGCTATTTGTTTCTTCTTCCTCTTTTCTATTGTTATGTTTTCCAGTGGTCTGTCAATTTTGTGAATCCTTTCAATGAACCAGTTTCTTGTACTGTTGATTCTTTCTATAATTTTTCTGTTTTCTATCTCATTTATTTCTGCTCTAATCTTTATTATATTCCCACCTGAATTTAGAGATCATCTGAAGAACAGATTTGATGTATTAAACACTAAAGACCGAAGACCAGAAGAGTTGTGGGATGACATCAAGAACATCATACATGAAGAGAACAAAAAGTCATTAAGAAGACAAGAA
>NW_006417622.1:0-1295 GCF_000296735.1 Chrysochloris asiatica | reverse complement strand
GAAAGCTGGACAGTGAATAAGGAAGATCGTAGAAGAATTGATGCCTTTGAGTTGTGGTGTTGGAGGAGAATACTGAAAGTGCCATGGACTGCCAAAAGAATCAATAGATCTGTTTTGGAAGAAGTGCAGCCAGAGTGCTCCTTGGAGACCAGGATGGCTAAGCTTCATCTCTCATACTTTGGACATATTTTCTAGAGGAAACAGTCACTGGAGAAGGATGTCATGCTGTGTAAGGTGGAGGGTCAGAGAAAAAGAGGAAGACCCCTAACGAGATGGATTGGCCAGGTCGCATCATTAATGGACTCAAATGTGGCAGCGGTAGTGAGGTTTGCCCAGGATCGGACATTGTTTCGTTCTGCTGTGCATGGGGTCACTATGAGTGGGTTCTGACTCGATGGCACCTGACAACAACAATCTTTATTATTTCTTTTCTTTTGGTGGCTGTAGGTTCCCTCTGTTGTTCTGTTTATAATTATTGTACATGATGTGTTAACGTGTTAATTTTGGTTCTTTTTTCTTTTTGGATGTGTGCGTTTATACAATAAATTGTCCTCTCAGCACGGTTTTCATCATGTCTCAAGGATTTTGGTATGCTGTTTTTCATTCTCTTTTGTTTCTAGGAACTTTGTGAGTTCATGTTTAATTTTTTCTACTATGCAGGCACTTTTCAGCAAGGGGTTATTCAGTTTCCATGTATTTTACTTTATTTCTTTCATCTTCTTATTGTTGATTTCTAATTTGATAGCCTTGTAGAGATGCTTTATAGTATTTTGATATTTGTAAATTTTTGGAGCTTTTTTTTGTGGCCTAACACATGATCTATTCTGGAGAATGTTCCATGAGCATTGGAAAAGAATGTGTATTTGCTATTTTTGGGTTGAATGCTCTATATACATCTATGAGGTCCTGTTGGCTGATCATGTTGTTTAGTTCTTCTGTGTCTTTGTCAAGTTTCTCTCTGGTTGGTCTATCCATTTTTTAAAGTAATGTATTAAAATTGCCCACAAGTATTGTAGATTAATCAAATTCTTTCTTTAAATCTTATAGAGTTTGCTTTATATATTTTGGAGCTCTTTCATTGGAATCATAGACATTTATTATGGTTATGTCATCTTGTTCAATTCTCCCTTTCATCATGAGAGAATGTCCATCTTTATCTATTATGTTGTTTTTTTCTTTAAATATTATTTTATCAGAGATTAGTACTGCATTTCCTGTTCATTTTTTATTGCACTTAGCTTGGTATATGTATATTTTCCCATCCTTTGACTTTTAATCTGTTTTTGTCTCTGTGT
>NW_006417621.1:3378-3821 GCF_000296735.1 Chrysochloris asiatica | reverse complement strand
GAGGGATTCTCCAGGATATTCCAATTTTTCTCTCTGGTTTGTGATGAGACAATGGACACAGCAAATACTGCCCAACTAGCTGTTTTTATTCATGGTATAACTGCAGAGTTTGACACATGACAGGAACTGCTGTCACTGGAAACCATGCATGGCACTACAGGAGGTAAGGACTTGTTTCATAAATGAAAAACTTGAGCTAACATTTGAAAACTTAAGTGGCTTTATTACAGATGGAGGTCCAGCCATGGTTGGTAGTTAAAAAGGCTTAATTGCATTTGTCAAGAAAGAACTGAATCATCTCAGTTTTGATCCAAGTGATTTAATTGTATGCCACTGCATCATACACCAAGAAAGTCTCTGTGCAGAGTTGTTACGGCTCAACAATGTGATATCAACAATAGTGTCATGCATAAAAAAGCAGAGGGTTTAATAGCCGCCATTTT
>NW_006417621.1:0-570 GCF_000296735.1 Chrysochloris asiatica | reverse complement strand
TGGAATTACACACTGGAAACCAAATCACACAGTATCATTCTATAGGCAGAAAAATGGAGTTCAAATTCTGATCCTGGGAAAATGCTCAAGGAGAACACCTAGGCAAAAAAAAGGTTGTGTTTTGTTGTTTGTTTGCCAATGAGTCTAAAGAACACCAGTACAGAAGTAGTTTGCGGTTGAGATGTGGACAGATAAAACGGTTTGCAGAGGTGAGCTATCTTCTGCCAGAGTAGGGCTTTACATATTCATTCCTACAGCAATTGACAATGAGTGCAATGCTTCATACAGCCCAGCCCCCAGTCCCAGGATTGCTACTCAAAGTGCTGTCCTTGATTGAAATGAGAATTTAAAATGTAAATAAGGGTGGGGGTGAGTGATTGTAGTGCAGGGGTAGGGCCCTGCAGAGGCAGGACCACAGTAGGGCCCAGCGACTGACTTTAAAATGAGTATAACCAATGATATATATACATATATTCACAGGGGCTAGTATTATATTTAAAGGAGCTCTGGTAGCGTAGTGGTTACGAATCGGGCTGCAAACCTTAAGGTCAGCGGTTCGAAACTACCAGC
>NW_006417620.1:0-3837 GCF_000296735.1 Chrysochloris asiatica | reverse complement strand
CCCTCCCCATGGGACATATTTTGGTGTTTTGTCGAAGATCAATTGGCTGTATGTAGATGCTTTAATTTCTGGATTCTCCATTCTGTTCCATTGATCTATGTGCCTTTCGTTGTACCAGTACCAAGCTGTTTTGACCACTGTCTTGGCCATCTACTTTTATAAAGATTATCTGTAAATACTCATTACTGTCAAATCTATTCCCAATTATGGTGACCCCATGTGTTACAGAGTAGAATTGAGCTCCATAGTGCATTCTTGACTGCAAATTTTATGGACGCATATTGTCAGGACTTTCTTCTGTGGTGTGGTTTGTTGTGGTTGTTAGGTGCCATCAAATCAGTACCGACTCATAGCAACCCTATACCCAACAGAATGAAACACTGCCCAGTCCTGTGCCAACCTCACAATTGTCATGCTTGAGCCCATTGATGCTGCCACTTTGCCAATCCATCTTGATGGGGGTCTTCCTCTTGTTCTCTGACACTCCACCTTACCAAACATGATATCATTCTCCTGCAACTGGTCCCTCCTGACAATATGACCAAAGTATGAGAGACAAAGTTTGTCCATCTTGGCCTGCAAGGAGCATTCTGGCTGCACTTCTTCCAAAATAGATCTATTGGTTCTTTTGGCAGCCCATGGCACTTTCAATATTCTCCTCCAACACCATAACTCAAAAGCATCAATTATTCTATGGTCTTCCTTATTCACTGTCCAGCTTTCACATGCATATGAGGTTATTGAAAATATCATGGCTTGGGTCAGGCACACCTTAGTCCTCAAGCTGACATCTTTGTTCTTCAACACTTTAAAAAGGTCTTATGCAGCATATTTGCCTAATGCAATACGTCGTTTGATTTCTTGACTGCTGGTATGGCTCGGTGCATTCAAATAGCCAAATTTTGGTGAGTAGTTGAGCGTGAATCACTTGTACCATCTAGGGACCTCTTGTTGTTATGTGCCGTAGAGTTGATTCCAAATCATGATGATACTGTACAGGGTTTTTGAGGAGTAGCTAGTGGCTTTGTGGTTCAAAGTCCAGTGCTTATCCTGCAGAACCACACCAGGAGTTCTCCATAAGAAAACTCCATGGAACACACTTGTTTATTCTTGTAGCTAGCTGTCCATAGTACTTTCAGTATTCTTCTCCAGCACTACAACTCAAATGCAGTCATTCTTTTACAGTCTGCCTTGAAACAGTTCTTCTCTGTAACACATGGAGTCACCATGAATTGGAACCAACTTGATGACAATGACTTTTGTTTTAATTGTTGTTGTTGTTATTAAGTGCCATCGAATTGATTCTGACAGTAGTGCCATAATTGTATTAATTTGCAAGTGCTGCCTTAAAGGATCAATCAATAAATGCAGCAGTATTTATAAATATATAAGGAAATTACTAGGTGTCTTGCACTGGGATTCGGAACTGAAAGAGCTGCCAGCACCTCTCTATATGACCTCAGCAAGTCACTTCTCCCCTCCTTCTCCACTGGGTCTCAGCAGATCCATCCACTGCTCTAGGTCCTGGGTGGTCTCTACAGGCAACCCCAAAAGTCCTCTGATGCTAATCATGGACTCAGAGGTATTGTCTTAGGATAGAGGCAGGAAGGGATATCTGGGGCAGACTTTCTGCAGTTCCTCAGTGCTACTACAAAGAAAACTCCACTTAGTCTTTGATCAGTTCTTGTCATCCGTCACCTCAACGCCTCCAAGGCAGTTGGGCAACATTTAACATTGGGCAGAAATCGATGCAGCCAATTTCTGAAAAATAAACAAACATCCCCAGTGTCATGTTGAGGGTGATAATGGATTAGCAGCACCTTTGGATCAGAGAAGCCATTAAATATTGTGTTCTCCAGAGAACTTACAGGAAAAGACCTTCCAACACCAAGCTCAGCCTTCCCCTACCAGAGCAGACAACCTGAGATACTGGTCTCCTTGCTACAGAAAGAATGTTTGTCTGAAGCTACAAAGGAGATGTGGTTAAAAGTGTACTGCCCAATAGGCAATCCCCACCCAGGTAAGCCTCCTAATTTGAACAAAAGCTATTAAAATGTATTTTAACTGTCCATACACCTACATTCTTTCAAGATACATATGAACTGAGTTAGAAAAGGCTTCTAAGAGCTTCAAAAACAACAATGGCTTCTGTAAGCTTTAGAGGCAGACTGTCCTGGATTTGAATACTGAACCACCTTTTATGGGCTACCAGACATTGCTTAGTGTCTCAGATTTCTCTTCTGTCATAGGAAGGCAGATTAGTGTCCTATAAAATATTGCGAACAGGATAGCTTATAAACTCTTGATGGTGTCAAGTTGATTCCAAATCATTGCAACACTGTAGGACATAGTAGAACTGTTCCCATAGGGTTTCTAAGACTGTAAATATTTATGGAAGCAGAATGGCTACATCTTCCTCCTGTGAAGAGGATGGTGGGTTCAAACAGCCAATCTTTCAGTGAGCAGTTAAGCTAACTGTGCTTGCACATCCACTGAGCTTCCAAGGTGGCTTATAAGAATACAAATATATTGCCTCACAATTCTGGAGACTTAATGTCTAAAATCAGGTGTCACCCATGCCAATTCCTTCTGAGAGCTCTGAGGGAGGATATGTTCCACGTTTCCCTTCTAGCTTCTAGTGACTGTAACAGATGTTGGTGCTCCTTGGTTTGTAAATGCATCACTCCACTCTACCGCCATCTTCACACACCCATCTTCCAGCTGTGCATCTTTCTGCACCTCTTCTCCTCTTCTCTACAAACACAACTCATATTGGATTAGGACCCACCTTACTACAGTGTGAGCCCTGGTTATCTTGACAGCATCTTTTAAAACCCTGCTTCCAAACAAGATCACATCCATAGGTACTGGGGCTAAGTCTTCAACAGAGATATTTTTGAGGGGTGGCATGGACACAATTCAATCCATACCAGTTTGATGACTATATAGTACATGTTGGGCTTCAAAAAGTTCGTGGAAAATTCCATAATCTTTTAGTTCTATTCCCCACAAGCCTTTGGAAGTGCCTTCATATGAAGTACCTAGTAATGTGCTGGGGATACTGTAGGTGGTCAATAAATTACATTGTTCCCTTCAGTCTATTATTCAGGTTCTCACTCTGAGTCCATATTGCCATTGTTGAATATGCAGTTTTTTAATCCCCCAGTCCTCCCTGCATTTTCCAATCCAGATATTTGTTGTTGTTGAGTGCCACTGAGTAGGTTCCAACTCAGTGATCCTGCATAAGGTTTCCAAGGAGCAGCTGGTGGGTTTGAACTGCCAAACTTGTGGTTAGCATCCTAGTGCTTATCCTTCAGTGACATGTCAGATACTAGTTAAAAGTATGAAACTTGGCTTTCCCCACTGGTTAAATCCATCCACCCAGCATCGTGACTGTCCCACCTCACTCCATAGTGCTTATAAAACAATAAAAATTAAATTAAATCTTATTATAAATGTCAGGTGTCTTGGGGTATAATTTTCATAAAATGAAATTCACACTTTGGGGTATTTAGTCCTATGAATTTTGACAAATGTTTACAGGCATGAAACCACCACTAAAGTCAAGATAAAGATATATCTCTTTATCTTCACAAGAAATTTCTCCCTTACGCCAACCACTGTAAACCAATCACTGATGTGTTTGTTTTCTGTCCCTATAGTTGTCCAATTTTTCCACTTGCTTTGGCTTCTCTATGTTGGAGAGCAAGTTTCAGAGTCTCTTCTGACATCCATCTTGATTTTTTTCTTCTTTCTTGTCTTCTTAATGACTTTTTGCTCTCTTCATGTATGATATTCTTGATGTCATCCCACAACTCTTCTGGTCTTCGGTCTTTA
>NW_006417619.1:4870-5593 GCF_000296735.1 Chrysochloris asiatica | reverse complement strand
TAAATAACCAGCATGGTCACCCATGGTGGACACATTTCAGATGAGCTTCCAGACAAAGACAGACTAGGAAGAAAGAGTGACGAACTACTTCTGAATCTTTATTCACCGAAAACCTTATGAATAGCAGAAAAACACTGTCAGATAAAGTGCCAGAAAATGAGTGCTTCAGGTTGGAAGGCACTCAAAATGTGACTGGGGAAGAGCTGCCACCTCAAAGCAGAGTTGACTGTGATGATGAAATGGAGTAAAACTCATGGGAGAAAAGACCGCAGGACCTTCATTTGCTGATGGGGCACTACTCAAAATGAAGAGAAACAGCTACAAACATCCATTGAAAATTGAAACATGGAATGTACGAAGTATGAATCTGGGAAAGTTGGAAGTTGTCAAAAATGCAATGGAATGCATAAACATCGCTATCTTAGGCATTAGTGAGCTGAAATGGACTGGTATTGACAATTTTGAATCTGACAACCACATGGTTTACTATGATGAGAACAACAAATTGAAGAGGAATGGTGTTGTATTCATCATCAAAAAGAACTTCAGTCATGAGATACAATGCTGTGTGTGATAGGATAACATTCATGCACCTACAGAGAAGCCCAGTTAATACCGCTACTACTCAAATTTACACACCAACCACTAAAGGGAGTGAGGATGAAATAGAAGAATTCTACCAACTTCTTCAATCTGAAATGGATCAAACATGCAATCAAGATG
>NW_006417619.1:0-804 GCF_000296735.1 Chrysochloris asiatica | reverse complement strand
CGTGGCAACAATAGTGAGGTTGGCCCAGGATTATGTGCTGTGCATAATGTCGCTATGGATTGGTATGGACTTGATGGCACCTAACAACAATACAGACCACATCCTCAGAAACTGCATTTCACTGATTGGTTGATCACTTGAGATCTTATCGTGGAGGTTATTAGATTATACCTGTTTGTTATTATATGTGTGGATTACACTACATTAGATCAAAAGATTGTCAGTGTCTCTATCAGAATTTAACTATCAAACTTCATCCTATCTGCCAAAATACTGATTATAGTGGCTCAGTTAATCTTGCTGGCAGTCAAAACCCAAGTTCACTGTGTGCAGAAAACGTACAACCAAACAATATGACCAGTCATCATAGGTCTAGGCCTGTGTGGCACAATGTGTTAATGCGATGGATGGCAAATGTGGTTTAAACTGCAAGGGGGGTCGTTATGGCTTACCAGCTGCTCCTTCTGGTTGTTGTTGTTAGGTGACATCGAGTCGATACCCACTCATAGCGACCTTATGCAAAACAGAACAAACCACTGCCCGGTCCTGGGTCAAGCTCACAATTGTTGCCATGCTTGAGCTCATTGATGCTGCCACTTTGCCAATCCATCTCGTTGTCTCTGACCCTCTACGTTATCAAACATGATATCCTTCTCCAGCAACTGGTTCATTCTGACAATATGTCTGTAATATGAGAGATAGAATTTGGCCATCCTGGCCACCAAGGTGCACTCTGGCTGCGCTTCTACCAACACAGATTTGTTTGTTCTTTTGTCCGCCCATGGCACTTTCAATATTCTCCTC
>NW_006417618.1:0-3771 GCF_000296735.1 Chrysochloris asiatica | reverse complement strand
CCAGAGGGTTGATGCTCTTGTCAGACAGATCGTAATCAGTGGAGGCATTGTTTTTGATCAGTTTGCCATCTTTGATAAGGTAGCCCTGGCCAATCTTGTAGATCTATAAAGAGAAGAGCATTTGAATAAAAGCTCCTGAAGAAGTGGAAGATTGGGCATGGGGGAGAGAAGCCCAGAGGCCTGCTCAGCGCAAATAGAAGGGGCAAAGCATCGACCTTCTGTTACTGCAGTAACATGCGGGAGACGTGCCTCACCTTCTTGTTGATCTCAGTGCGGTGGTGGTAACCCTTCTGCCCAGCACGCGCCACAGAGAAGGCCACGCGGGCAGGGTGCCAGGCCCCAATACAGGCAACTTTGCGCAGGCCTCGGTGGGTCTTGCGGGGTAGCTTCTTGGTGTGCCAGCGGCTGGTGACTCCTGGAATGGACACAACTTGCTGTTATGGTGGGAAGGAGGGCAGCCCTTCCTGTCACCCAGTTTGAGGTACTAGCAGAGAAGACACAAGCAGAGGTGGACCCCCAGAGTCAGGACAGACAGGACACTCCACAGATTGGTGGCAGAGGCATCTGTACCTAACAGCTTAACTTTCTCCCAAATGCACAGAAACCCACCCTTCAAATTCATTTGCAGTAGCTGCAGATGTTCCTACCCTGACCCAGGGCTGTTCTCAGAAGGAAGGCAGCAAGGAATGTTTCCGCAGTTTGACTCGGGCGCTGTGCCCAGCGCTCATTCCAGAGCCTCATCAATGAACAGCCAAGGGGACTGAGACCACTCCCCAAGGGCGACCAGAACAACTCACCTTTGTAGCCCTTGCCCTTGGTCACCCCGATGACATCAATCATCTCATCCTGCCCGAACACCTGGTTCACAGGCACCTGCTGCTCCAGCTTCTCCCGGGCCCAGTCCAGTTTCTCGGCCACTGTGCCCCCATTCACCTGAATCTCCATCAGGTGGGCCTTCTTCTGGCGCAGAGGAAGCAGGCGCATCTGCAGGACAGAGGTCACTGAGCTCCCCTCTCTGCTGTCAGAGGGGGCCTGGGGCAGGGGGTCTGTTATTGCCCTGGACTTCCCTCCACATTTCAGTAAACCGAGGGACCTTCCTGATTCCCACCATGCTAACTCCCACAATGGAATTCTGGTCCCTGCTCAGGGGGACACCTGGGGGCCCCATGGCAGCACAAGACTGGACCAGATCCTGGGATCAACTCTATCTTCCTTTCAGCCAGCTCCTTCCTGTCAGTTCTGATTCAGTCACCCTGATAGGGGTTTCCATGAAGCAGCTGGTAGGTTCGAACCACCAACCTTGCAATTAGTAATCAGTGTATTCTATAGTGTTACACAGCCTTATGTGTCCTGGTGTGGCACTGTGGGTTAATGCACCAGACTGCAAAGCCATTTGAACTGCAGGGCCGGTGGTTCAAGCTCACCAGTCACTCCTCAGAAACCCTATACAGGGTCAACTATGGGTCAGAACCGACTCAGTGGCACTTAACACGGCCTTATAGAAAACCACCTATTCTCGCAAGCTTCTTAGGCTGATCACAAAGCTAAACGAGGAAATTAAGTCAGGCATGAAGCACTCAAAAGCTGTCCACTGGGAACTTCAGTGGCAGCAATCTGCTGTTAGCCACCACACTGGGCAGCCCAGGCTAGAGGGCAGCAGTGTGTAGGAGCCGGGGCAGGCACCCACAGGCTGGGCTTGCAGCCTCCCTCTCACCAGCTATCTGGTCGCCATTTTACAAGGTTGTCACCATGAACAGTTTCTCTCAAAGGGGGAATGGTGCCCCCTGCTGGCAGGAGAAAAGCACCAAGTAGAGAGGGGAATCCAGGCATCTGATTGGTCATGGTGTCAGCTCTGTGCACACTGACCTCTCCTCTACCAGGCCTTGCACAAAGTTGCTCCACCAGGTGAGTGAGGTGTCGCAGTGCCATGAGGGGCTCACCTGGGTGTGGGCGATGACACGGATGACCTGGCAATACTTCTTCATGCTGCTGAAGTCTTTCTCCAACTGCTTCTTGCCATCGTCGTCCTGCCACTTCTTGCAGTACTTGGTGAAAGCCTTCTTCTTCGATTTATGCCTTCAGGAGCAGAGCAGAGTTGGGGCGGGGGCCGGGCACCAGCCTTCATCACCCCTCCAAGAAGGGGTGAGCGGAAGGCACACTGGCACCAGGAGGGGATGGGGCTCATTGCCAGCTTCTAAGGAGCCTTTTCCACTGGCAAGCGGAGCCTGGATGGAGCTCATCGGGCCAAGCCGAGCGGAGCTGAACAGAGGTCCACAGGTTAATGAAAAGCAGGACATTCAGACACCTATTCCTGCTCCAGTGCAGCTACTAACCAAGTGCTATAGAATGCGCCATGCAATTCCATGGGTGGAGGGGGCGGCAAAATTCAAACTGGTCTTGGTCAGACCCCATCTTTCGGCAATAAAGCCAGGAGCAGCTGCCCTAGTTCCTCACCTGGTTTCCAATCACACAAACTTTCCCAATAACCAAAATGGTGGTGTAAAAATCCTCAACCCTGACCAGTCCAGCACCCACCAGATAAGGGTCAGTGCCATGGCCAGTTCAGGAATCCAACAGGCCGGCCCCAAAGTACACCTAGACCGCCCCAGGACCCGCCTGTCTGACCTGAAGTCTCTCCCCTTACCAGTTCTTATAGAAGCGCCGTTTACATTCATCACTGATGTGCTCAGCAAAGACAGTCTTGAAGGTCCGGAGACCTCGAGGAGTTTCCACGTAGCCCACGATGCCGACCACCACCATGGGTGGTGTCTCCACAATGGTCACAGCCTCCACCACTTCCTTCTTGTTCACCTCTGCAAAGAAAGACACAACTGCCAGTCCACTGCAAGGGCCGCAACCTGTGTCTAAACACACAGGACTGCAGGAGGGCTGGCCTTGTAATCCAGCACCCAGCCACAATACCAGTCTACTCTACATACCACCTCCCACCTTCACTTCCGATTACTACCTAGACCAAACAGCTAAGGGGGTCAGAGGGCCACTTAGACGTCTCAGCCCCTGGTTGGTGCACTGGGGCCAAAAGAAGTTCCAGCCCACCCAGTCACTTCAGAAGGCAGGCCTTGAAGCCCTCCCATACAGTGTAATGTGAATTTTCCATGGGGTCACATATTGGGAGACAACGCTATGGCAACCACGTTCTACCACACCTTAGGTGGTGGTGGTGGCTGTGTGCCGTGGGGTCGGTTTCTGAGGCTGTAAATCTTTACAGGAGCAGAATGGCCTCATCTTTCTCCCGCATAACAGCTGGTAGTTTCCAAGTGCTGACATTGCGGTTCACAGCCCCATTCGTGCATCACTACGCTACCAGAGCTCCTTACACCTTATAGTCGTGTTTATTTGCCTACTGAATTTCTCCCCATCAGGAAGCCAATAAGGAAATTAGCTGTGTTGTTGCCAACACCTGACACAGACAAGCCAGTACTGGTGTGGCACTCTAGGATCACCACTTAACTGAGAACCAAAAGGCCGGCAGTTAAAACCCACCAGCTGCTCCTCGGAAACCCTACATACACAAGGTGGCTGTTATAACTGACCCCATGGCACTAAATCGCAAAGCTAGATGCACTCCCTTAAGTTTGTCAGCGCTAAAAGCATGTTCCTGAAAAAGCTTCTACCCTCACTTGTCCCCAACACGAAAGCACGGAGGTGCACGTACTGGACCCTGGCCTGTCGACCTCGCGCACGATGTGGGTCATGCCGGCCTTGTAGCCCAGGAAGGCTGTAAGGTGGACAGGCTTGGAGGCGTCATCC
>NW_006417617.1:1785-3822 GCF_000296735.1 Chrysochloris asiatica | reverse complement strand
AATTCGTAAACAATACGCTACCAGAGTGCCTTAGACACATTTAAAGCCTGGAACTGAACTCATCCCCATAACTCACCTTTCAACCAAATGATTGACAGGTCTATAAGGGGAACAGTAACACTAGGGAGATGCTCACTCCTTAGAACAATGAGCCCTACAAGATCAAAAGGGCAGCATTGTCCAAGGATAAAGCTGAGAGGGAAAGAAGAGATAGGAAAGAATGAAGGGAAATGGTAACCACAGGGAGGAAGTAGAAAGAGTGTTATTATATTGTAAGGATTACAAACAATGTCATAAACCAGATTTCGTATGGGTAATAGAAACCCAATTAACTCTGTAAAATTTCAAATACATCAGCAAAAACAAAACAAATCAAAAACTAGTTAAGAAAAAAAAGCAGATACTTCAGTGGAAGTGGGTGAGTAAGATAGTGTGCAAATAGACTAACTGGCCTGTTCCCCACTCTTTTTGCATCTTTGGATAGTGTTTTTGCTGCCTTCTAGTATTTTGAAATCTCTTAGAACAGTTGATAATTTTCTTTTGTGTCTACCTCTATACATGAGTAGACGTGGGTCCTTTCTCATAGTTACTACACAAGCCTCATCTATTAATGTTGGGTATTGCAGGTGATACTTATAGACCTGAGTAGCATCCTTGACTCCAAGAAGTAGGAATCTCCTTGATCCCCAATGGGGTTCTCAAGTGCTATTGGGCAGCCACAGGAGCAAGATGACCTGATAAATATCATTGTCCCTTCAACATTCACCTACCCAAGGACAAACTTTTGAAGTGTAGGCCAAGGCCATTTCCATTTCTGCACATAATATCCCCACTACTAATTATAATGTGTAATTATAATTGTACAATTATAACTATAATGTGGTTATAATTGTACATGGTGGTGGGGAAGAGCTAATGTTGGAGACAACTGAATAACATAGAGAAGAATTTTTGATTTATATAAATGTCTTTTCCAAATTTACTCCTTTAATCTGGACTTAATATTTAACAATTAATTGAATAAACATTTAGTGAGTGCCTGCTATGTGCCAAAGACCAAAAAATAGTGGGAAAACTGGCCAGTTAGCCTTTATGTAGACGATATTACTCCCCCACTTCCACTGAAGTATCTGCTTGTTCTAGTTGCTGAGGAAAACAGCAGTGAACAAAGATCACAATTAGTGCTCTCATGGAGCTTATGTTCCAGTGGAGAAAGAGTGACAGCAAACATAACAACATATGATATTTTCCATAGTGATCATTCGAATACGTAAAATACAGCAGGAAAGCATGAAACAAACCATGAGGCTAGGGTTTGTGAATTTAGATACTGTTAATACAAACTGAGAGAGTGCTAGGGAAGGACACTCTGGGAAAAGATGTCAATTGACCACAGGCCTGAAGGAAGTGAGAGATGCAAAAAGGAGGATATCTGGGGACTAGGAAATTCTAAACAGAGATTACAGAAAGATGGGAAAATGCGTCAGGTATCTGAGGAACAGCAAGGATTGTAGTAAGGTTAATGGTGTGAATAAGGGAGATAGAAGTAGGAGATGATGTTAGGGAAAAAAAGAGTGTGGCCAGACTACAAAGAAAATTAGGCAGACCATTGTAGCAATTTTAGTTTTACTCCAAGTGAGATGGGAAACCACTAGACGTTTTGAGTAAAAGGAGTGACTTGAAATGACATATGCTATGATACATGCTTATGGGATTATGCTGGGTTTTGAGCTGAGAATAGTCTGAAAATATTGAATCCTTTAGTTTAAAGATGCTAGGATATTATTGGATCGATAAATTTAGTAACTATTGGTGACTATAAATCAATCTGTCTTTTGGGACTTTATTTTGGACCTCAGGTTTTATAAGAGTAACTGGACTCTCATAGGGGGCTGAGTTTGTTGAATAAATGGATGATACTGATACTTTTTTTAAAGAACAGAAATAATAGTAAATAATGATTTAAGAATTTTTACATACTAAACCCTACTAATAAGGATCTCTGGTAGCATACTGGTTATGAATCTGGTTGTGAAC
>NW_006417617.1:0-995 GCF_000296735.1 Chrysochloris asiatica | reverse complement strand
ATGGCTTTGCAGTCTGGTGCATTAACCCACAGCACCACACCAGGACTCCATGTCTAATAATGGAGAACATTAAAACATAAAAGAGGGAATATAAACCTAGAGGAAGGATATTTCAAGAAACAATAGTTTCACATTTTGGTATTTTTATATAGTGCTTTGGGTTAATGTGCTAGACTACAAAATTGGTTTGCAAAGTGGGCTTCCCAGTCCATGGAGCAAATAAGGTTGAATGACTTTGGGTAGGAAGCTTGCTTGTGTAGAGTGGTACCTTCAGGCACTTAAAAGGTGATTTTGTCTCACCAGTTGCTCCTCAGAAACCCTATACAGGGTTTCTATGGGTCGGGATTGATTCGATGGGTAATTGTCCTGGTATGGCGCTTCAGGATAATGCACTAGACTGTAAGGTCAGTTTAAGTCACAAGGTCAGTGGTTCAAATCCACCAACAGCTCCTTGGAAACCCTATACAGGGTCGCTGAGTCGGAACTGACTCTACAGCACTTAACAACAACAACAATACTTTTAGACTTACCCTTGTTAGTTGTTGTTGTTAAGTGCCTACAAAGTGACCCTGTGTAGGGTTTCTGAGGAGTGGCTGGTGAGTTTTAACTGCTGAACTCATGGTTCAAACTGACCTTGTAGTGCTGTGCATTATCCTACAGTGCCACACCATGTCTCATTGTTCAAGACATAGTAAATAATTTTTTAAAACTATTTTATGCAATTTAATAAATTAGGATTGCACCTTAGGTTCAGTATGTGAAATAGATTACATAAGAGTGAAATGTTATTACAAATGAAATGTCTTTTTCCCCAAGTATGCCAAGTGATATTTTGGATCCATGCATACTCATCACCAGAAGCAATATCATATTGTAGATAACCATGGTGACTTTGAGTCAAACAGGTCTGTATTCTAGTCATGCTTTTGTACGTAATTCATTAATTTGTCATGACAATTAAATGAGCTAATCTATGTAAAGTATATAGCATGGTG
>NW_006417616.1:2646-3882 GCF_000296735.1 Chrysochloris asiatica | reverse complement strand
TACCAGAGCTCCTTGCTTATGGATGTAGCTGCTCAAAATTCCAACTGAATGGGAAGGAGTCATCATACCAAGGATCAAGCTTGCCTCCTCAGTACATTGAATTGACAGGGACAGGCAACTTAGACTTCGGCTATCAAAACTGGGGGGCTATAAAGGCACAAAGCCACCGGCTTACAAGCTTTTGTGAGGTGTGCTTACCTTCAGAATAAGGGAGGTAGGGTTAAAAAAAAACCAACAGAACAGTTTTTCTCTTTTCCAGACAGTCCTGGTAAATAGGAATGCAAGGAGAGTGTGTATAGGATTTTCCAAATCAATTGTGTGTAACTGTTACCAGGACTAATAACAACTGTCACAATTATAAATGCAGTTATGAATGCAGAAGACGTGTAATCAAAAGGGCGGAGTAGTTAGTCTTCCACTTTAGGAACTACAAAACCCTCAGACCAGAAAGACAAAAAAGCCATGAGTGAAGCGTGGGACCCTAACCAATAGAGACAGTGGCAAAGGTGATGCCATAGAGAGATCGAGCAGCTGAGGGCTCCAAGCCCAGCTGAGGAAGGCTGAGGAAGCCTGCGGGCCTGCCAGTAGGAGGCTTCATTGCAAAGTGGGCCCTTTGGACATTTAAGCAAATATGTATTTTCTTGCCTGTATGTGTACATCAAAAAAAAAAGAACAGGAAACAGGGGAATTCTGGTAAGATGGCTGACTAAGCAGACACCCTCCATGGACCCTTTACAACAAAGGTGGTGTTGTTGTTAAGTGCCGTAGAGTCGATTCCAACCTACAGCGACCCAGTATAGGGTTTCCGAGAAGCAGCTGGTGAGCTTGAACCACCGACCTTGCAGTTCAAACGGCTCTGCAGTCTGGCACATGAAACCACAGCACCACACCAGGACTCCACAACAAAGGTAGGAGAGACCCAATGAAACAGACACAGACGAAAATTCTGGAACGCTGAACTTCAGAAGAAAGGTTAGAGAAGCAGCCTGAGTGCTTGCTGGGAAGAGGAGCTGAGCAGGAATGGTGACAGACAGGGACTGGCTGGTGCACAGCCAGCCAGACGCAGTGCGACTCTCTTGAACCTTTGTGAGCAGTGTTGGCAACAGAACGTGGCTAGGCAGAGCAGAGTCACACAGGCAACTGTTGTTAAGTGCCATCGTTCGGACCCACAGCGAGCCAGTATAGGGTTCCCAAGGAGAAACTGGTGAGCTTGAACCGCTGACCTTGCAGATCAAA
>NW_006417616.1:0-1596 GCF_000296735.1 Chrysochloris asiatica | reverse complement strand
TTTCTTCTGTTTCCCATGTCACCTCTTCTCTCTGCCCTCTACCCAAGCACAGTGCTTACGAATCGGGCTGCAAACCGCAAGGTCAGCAGTTCAAAACTACCAGCTGTTCCACGGGAGAAAGATGAGGCTTTCTGCTCCATAAAGATTTACAGCCTCAGAAACCCTGTACAGGATCGCTATGAGTGGGAACCAACTCCACAGCACACAACTCTCTCTCTTCATCTTCCCTTTCCCTGGTTTTTCTAAAGGTTATTTTTATTTTTATGTCTCCCCCCTTTTATGTTTGCTTCTATTGCTCCATGTGCCTGTCCTTCTTTTGTCTTTAAGGGGTTTTTTTTGTTTTTTTTTCTGGGAGTCCTGGTGTGGCACTGTGGGTTAATGCGTCAGACTACAAAGCCGTTTGAACTGCAAGGTTGGCGGATCAAGCTCACCAGCTGCTCCTTAGAAACCCTAAACAGGGTCGTTATTGGTCGAATCGACTTGACAACACTTAACAACAACAACAACAACTTGTCTTTTATTCTTTTTTTCTCCTTTATTATTTTCTCTTTTCATTGTTGGTTGCATGTTTGTTTATTCTGTTTTGCGTCCTGATGTGTGTATTGGGAGTTTCTCCTCTTTCTCATACAACAGGAGACAGCAACCAAGTCCATACAGGCCAGCCACAAACTACCCTCTGCAGCTCCACCCACTGGGCAAGAGCCAATAGCAGCTCCTATACCACCTAACCAATGACAGACAGCAGCCAATACCAATCAAACGTACCTTAAAATAAGGAGCATGAATAGCAACCAGACAGTAGTGCATAGGCTTCCATTCTCTCACTACACCCACAGGAGACAGTTGTTGATAGTTGAAGAACATATCAACACAAGAGCATCAATTAAATTATGAAAATACCACAATATTCCAGAGACAACACTGTTAGCTCATACAAAGAAACAAGAAAGAATGGTACAAAAAAATGACCAGGACACAGATCCAAAATATGTTTCTGAGGAAGAAAAGGTAATGGAACTCACTGAAAAAGAATTCAAAACAACAATACTTAGGTAACTACACAGGACTGTCTTAAAGATCAGGGAAAGCAAGGAGAACACAGAAAAAATTGAAGAAAACTTCAGGAAAGCACTACAAGAACAGACAAAAAATTTAAGTGCAAAGAATGGAACAACACAAAATCTGCCATTAAAACTACAGAGGATTAATACTTAAGTTTCAGAAGCGAACTATATATTGAAGAGGCAAAAGATGAGATTCAAAGCAAGGGAAGCCTGAATTAGCTTAAAGATACAAATCTCTCAATACTACTATGTTAGAAAGAAGGTCTGGTAGCGTAGTGATTACGAATCGGGCTGCTAACCTCAAGGTAAGCAGTTCAAAACTACCAGCCATTTGTTCCACGGGAGACAGAAGAGGCTTTCTGCTCCCATAAAGATATGTTGTTGTTATGTGTCGTGGAGTCAGTTCTGACTCATAGCGACCCTGCACAGGGTTTCTGGGGCCATAAATCTTTACAGGAACGAAAGCTTCATCTTTGTCCCATGGAACCACTGGTAGTTTCAAACTGCTGAAAGTGAAGTTGGCAGCCCAACT
>NW_006417615.1:2211-3898 GCF_000296735.1 Chrysochloris asiatica | reverse complement strand
GAACACATCTATCTATTTTTCATGGATCAAGATGAGAAACTGGTTGTATTCTATCTTCGTTTTCACAGGAATATAAAGTTAATAAATATTCACCCAGGAAAGAAATTTACAAATAATATATCAAAGGTCAAATAGCTTTGCTTCACTCATGTCAATTCCTTTTCCTTGTTAATAGTGATTTCCTGTTGTTCTGAAGATAAGCAGTGAAATACTAAAGTGCCTTTGAATCACCAGATCCTTTGAAACTGTTACTTGGTTCAGAACATTTTCAAAGGCACTCAAGAACAACAACAACGTCTACTAAAACAAGAACATGAGTCTGATAGCACTTGATGGCACTTGAAATCAACATAGAAGTGCCTGATTCTATTGTTCTCATTGCATTAATTTCCTTTTGTTATGTGTATTGAAATTCTTTGCCACACGTAGTGATCCTACCTAGGGTTACCGATGTTAAAATCATCAGCAGTAGCATAAATCTTGATCTCTTCCTGTGATTGCGATGGGTTTGTGATTTGCTGTCCAGTGCTTATACTACAGAGCCACCAAAACCCATATATCAAGGACTACGTTTTGATAATTATTTCATTGAGTTTAACAGTATTTATTTTGTTGCAAAACGTGATTGTTCCCTTTTAGTGTCTGTGTATCCATAAAGAGTTTGTGTCCAACAAAGCCTATTGTTTTATAAGTTCATTGAATATATCTAAAAATGTTGGCACAGAATTTGACTATTCTACATCAGTCTTGTCTTCTTTGACATTTTATAGGCCTTTAAGAAATTGTCAAAACCTAGAGCTGGGTTCTCACGAGTACTAGTGTTTGCGGACTACAGACTTTGTGTTTGCAGGCCCGTGTGTATCCTCACAAAGCCGCATCAGGACTCCTTGCCACATTTTCATTCCTCTGGAATGCTTTATATTACTAAGATAGAGAACACAGTGGTTCCCATAAGGCTTTTGGTTAGAGTTTCCTAGTCAGTGATAGTGTGCTGCCTCTTCTTTTAGTTCTTATTCAAGATACAACCCTTTTAAGTGTATGATCTGAGTCATGTGATTCTAAGCATTGGGAATAGTTGGCTTAGTTTATTTGTCTTACTTCTATAGAGATGTGAGAGGATTCTTGTGTGTAATGAAGGATGTCACCAAGAGCAATGAGTGGTGAATTGCTGCAGTGAACTGCATTGCTTTTGAATCAGCTGATCACTTGAAACAGTTATTTGGGTCAGAAAATGTTCGAAGGCACACAAGAACTACAACAATGGCGACTACATTCATTTCTGTGGAAAGCTTTATATTACAGAACACAGTGGTTCCCATAAGGTCTTTGGTTAGAGTTTCCTAGTCAGTTATAGTGTGCTGCCTCTTCTCTTAGCTCTTATTCAAGGTACAACCCTTTTGAGTGTATGATCTGCATCATGTAGTTCTGGGTTTTGGGAAGATTTTGCCCGGCTTATTTGTCTTCCTTCTACAGAGGTGTGAGAGTTTTCTTGTGTGAAATGAAGGATGTCACCAAGAACAATGAGTGGTGAATTGCTGTTTCTCATTTTGCAAATGAAGCATAGAGATTTCCATATCATGTAGAGAAATTCCTGCATTGAAGAGTGAGCCAGAAACAGTTGTTGTTTGCATTGAGGAAGAAAAGAAAGAGAATATCATAGACAAAATTAAAGGAAAGGTAGGAAAAA
>NW_006417615.1:0-1123 GCF_000296735.1 Chrysochloris asiatica | reverse complement strand
CTCACTCCTGTCAATTCCTTTTCCTTCTTAATAAAGTTTTCATGTCCCACTGTAGGGTAAGTAGTGGACTGAAAGATCAGATTGAAGGAGCTGCTCATCAAACACCTTATATTCGGTCACAGTCCCCTGAAAGAGGCCCCAGAGCACACAACAACAGCAGGAGTTGCAAAGCACTTGATGGCTCTTCAAAAACAACAACTGAGGAAGCCATGATTATGTGGTTTTCATCCTATGAAGGACTTCCTGTTCCTATGTGTGGTCCACCCTCTATTGGCATACAAATGCTGTAAATCATTGGCAGAAGCAAAAATCCTGATCTCTCACCAGGGCATGGGATGGTGACTTTGTGATTTACTGTCCAGTACATTTGCTACAGAGCCACCCAGCTCCCCTTCTCAAAGACTAGGTTTCATTTGTCTCATTGAGTTCATCACAGTATTTATTAATGACAAAAGTTGACTTTTCCCATTAAGAGTCCTTGTCTCTGCTATGAGTTTGAGTTTGCATACAGAAAAGTTTGATATGTTTATTGATGATATTAAAAATATTGAAACAAAGGCTTGAAGACTCAGAAGCAGACTTGCATTCCTTTGACATTTTATGTGACTGAAAAAATGAAAAAAATCTACAAACTGACTGTGTCACAACCATTTTCACTCGACAGTGGAATTCATACACTTTGAAATAGAGAAACTAACATTCGGTGGAAAATGTGTATTTTTAATTCAATTTTCTTGCAAATACTAGAGCTTTTGCTCTTAAGTGCCATCTAATCAGGTACAAATCCCAGTGGTCTTCTTTAGCGAGAGCTTCTCAAGAGTACAGGTGGCTTCGAACCACTGTCCTTGTGTTTAGCAGGCCAGTGAAAATCCTCCCAAAGCAGCATGAGGACTCCTAGGCACATTTTCATTCATGTTGCCGTTTGTATATTGAGAGAGAGAACCCAATAGTTCCCTTTATGCCTTTGATTGGCCTTTCCTGCTCAGTACTGGTGTCTGCATCTTCTTTTGTGCCTATTCACTATTCTTTCACTTTTAGTGAAACATCTGAGTTAACTGATTCTATGTTTTGGGAAGTTTTTGATCGGTGTATGAGTCTTCCTATTATTGTGATGTGAGTTTTT
>NW_006417614.1:2724-3934 GCF_000296735.1 Chrysochloris asiatica | reverse complement strand
AATGAAGAAGAATGCTCAGTAGTTGGAAAACGTGGCCTTGGTGATAGACATGATGCTGGAGATCACATGACAGAATTTTGCAAGACCAACAACTTATTGAAAAAATATATTTTTCAACAACATAAACAAATACATGTAGATTTTCCAGAAAGAAGACACAAGAATCACATTAATTGTATCTGTGGAAAAGCTCCAATCATCAGTCAAAATAAGGTCAGGTGTATACTGTGGAAGAGACCATTAATTGCTCATCTGCAAATTCAGGCAGAAATGGAAGAACTTTAAAACAAGTCCACACGAGCCAAAATATGACCTTGAATAAGTTGTTGTTGTTGTTGTTGTTAAGTACCATGGAGTCGGTTCCGACTCATAGTGACCCTGCACAGGGTTTCCGAGGCTGTATATCTTTACGATAACAGAATGCCTCATCTTTCTCTCACGGAACCGCTGGTAGTTTCGAACTGATGACCTTGAGGTTGGCAGCTCGACTCTTCAAATCAGTTCTGATTTTTATAGAGAACCTGTGGAGAGTTTCCAAGAAATATCTGGTGGCTTTGAACCATCCACCTTGTGGTTAGCAATCCAGTGCTTATCCTACAGCGCCATACCAGGACTCCAACCTGAATTTAGAGTTTTATTAGTAGCCATTATATAATCTAAGAAATGTTACATTTTAGTAAGTTGAAACTATAGCACACTGTATTCTATGATTAAAATTGATAACAAGTATTACTAAGGATTCTGTTGTGGTCTGCTACAGGAGGAGGTCTATGGGGGAGAAGAGGAGATTACCATCCTGAGGTACCACGTGGATGACTAGGACCCCAGTGGCATCCCTGATCCCAGAAACATTTGCCACTGTCTGGAGACATTTTTGAGTTCACAACTGGGGGTGATACTGCCATCTAGTGGGTACAGTCCAGGTATGCGCCTTAACTTCTGAAATATAATGGACCATTCCAACAAAAAAGAACTGGTTAGGAATCAGGCTGCGAACCTCAAGGTCAGCAGTTCGAAACTACCAGCGGTTCCGCGGGAGAAAGATGAAGCGTTCTGCTCCCGTAAAGATTTACAGCCTCGGAAACCCTGTACAGGGTCGCTATGAGTCAGAACCAACTCCACGGCACATAACCACCATCAATGCCATAGAGCTGATTCCAACTCATAACGACCCTGGAGTCTTGGTGTGGTGCTATGGGATAAGAACTGA
>NW_006417614.1:0-724 GCF_000296735.1 Chrysochloris asiatica | reverse complement strand
TGGCAGAAGCAAGAAATCTATTCCTTTCTAGTCCGGGACGCTCGGCTGCTCCAGGAGCGAGCTCCAGTGAGACCAAATGGGGGAAGGATCAGAGCAGACACAGACGCCTGGCAGAATGACAGAGACAAAGGTGTGGACATTCCTTTCTTTTGGTATTTGTTCATTGGTCCCTTGCTGTCTGTGCACATCCATTCTGGTCACTATAGGGGTGCCTGAGCTAGGGGCACCCCAGGCCCACCCTCGGAGGGTTCTACTACGCATGCTCACAGATCTCCTCGAAATTTAAAGAGACAGTTTCCAATTAAAACCAAATGGCTACAGCCAGCCCTGAACTGTTTCCAACAAGAAACAAGGCCTGAACGGGGACTGTAGAGTGGGAGAAGCAGACAAAAAAGAAAATAAGCCAAAAATTAAATCCTAAAAGAAGAGTGAAAAGGGAAGCCCATTTCCTGATCACATCTGATTGCCTGGAGGCAATCAGAAAGAATAAAAAGTCCCAAAATACATACCCATCTAAGTATTAAGGCCACAGATAACCCCTGAAGATGTCTAAAAACAGAAGCAGATGACCATATCTGCACATGTACAGAAATGAGATAAAGTGACTGAGGCAAATGAGCTGGAAGTACACCTACACTCCATACTGGAAGATGGGCAGGCTTTGGAAATGCCAGACAAGGAATTCAGAAAAATGATTATAAAATGTATCAAAACACTATACAAT
>NW_006417613.1:4175-4741 GCF_000296735.1 Chrysochloris asiatica | reverse complement strand
GACCAGTCCAATATATTCATATAGAGAGAGCTACCTACATGACAGAAAAGTCCAAAATGTCCATATACAGAGAGCTACCTACATGGCAGATCAGTTCAACATGTCCATAAACAGAGTACGAGCTACATGGAAGATGATTCCATCATGTCCTTATACTAAGAGTTAGCTACATGGCAGAGGAGTCCAACATGTCCATATACTGAGAGTAAGCTATATGACAGATGAGTCTGACATGTGTATATATAGAGGACTAGCTAAAAGAGAGATGAAGCCAACATGTTCATACAGTGAGACATGGCTACATAACTGATGAGTACAACATTTCTATATACAGAGAGCTAGCTACATGGCAGACAAGTCCCATATGTTCATTTACAGAGAGCTAGCTACATGGCAGAGCAGTCCAACATACCCATATACAGAGTACAAGCTGCATGGCAGATGAGTCCAACATGTCCATATACTGAGAGCTAGCTACATGACAGACAAGGCCAATATGTTCATAAACAGAGAGCTACCTACATGGCAGATCAGTCCAACATATCCATGCACAGAGAGCTAGCTAC
>NW_006417613.1:0-1435 GCF_000296735.1 Chrysochloris asiatica | reverse complement strand
TGGCAGACAATTCCAATATGTTCATATACAGAGAGTTACCTACATGGCATATCAGCCTAACTTATTCATGTACATAGAGCTAGCTACATGGCAGACGAGTCCAAAATGTCCATATACAGAGAGCTAGCTACATGGCAGATTAGTGCAACTTTTCCTTATATAGAGCTCTAGCTACATGGCAGATGAGTCCAACGTGTCCTTTTTCTGAGAGCTAGATACATGGCAGAGTAGACCAACATGTCCATATACAGACTACAAGCTTTATGTCAGATAAGTCCAACATTTCCATATACTGAGAGTTAGCTACATGGCAGATCAGTCAAACGTGTATATTTAGAGGGCTACCTACAAGGCAGATGATTCCAACATGTTCATACAAATAGAGATGGCTACATGGCTGATGAGTCCATCATTTCCATATACAGAGAGCTAGCTACATGGCAAACACACCCAATATGTTCATATACAGAGAGCTACCTACATGGCAGATCAGTCCAACATATGCATGGCAGAGAGCTAGCTACATGGCAGGCGAATCCAAAATGTCCATATACAGAGAGCTAGCTACATGGCAGAGTAGTGAAACATTTCCAAATACAGAGTTCTAGATACATGGCAGATGAGTCCAACGTGTCCTTTTTCTGAGAGCTAGCTACATGGCACAGCAGTTTAACATGTCCATATACAGAATATAAGCTTCATGGCAGATGAGTCCATCATGTTCATATAATTAGAGTTAACTACATGGCAGATCAGTCAAACATATGTATATTTAGAGGGCTAGCTACAATGCAGATGATTTCAACATGTTCATACTGATAGAGCTGGCTACATGCCTGATGAGTCCAACATTTCCATATAGAGAGCTGGCTATATGGCAGACTAGTCCAATATGTTCATATCCAGAGATCCACCTACATGGCACATCAGTACAACATGACCATACACAGAGTACTAGCTACATGGCAGACGAGTCCAACATGTCCATATACAGAGTACAAGTTATATGGCAGATGAGTCCAAAATTCTAGCTACATGGCAGAGGAGTCCAACGTGTCCATATACTGAAATCTAGCTACATGGCAGAGAAGCCCAACATGTCCATATACAGAGTACTTCCTACATGGCAGATGAATCCAACATGTCCATATACTGAGAGTTAGCTACATGGCAGAGGAGTCCTATATCCAAGCACAGACACCTATATACTTGACATACGAGTCTAAAATGTCCATAAACAGAGATCTAGCTGCATGGCAGAGTAGGGCAACATTTCTATATACCGAGTTCTAGCTCCATGGCAGATGTGTCCAATGTGTCCATATACTGAGAGTTAGCAACATGGCAGATGAGTTCAACATGTGTATATTTAGAGGACTAGCTACAAGGCAGATCATTCCAACATGTTCATAAACAGGGAGCTACCTACATGGCA
>NW_006417612.1:3360-3960 GCF_000296735.1 Chrysochloris asiatica | reverse complement strand
CAGGATCGGGATTGGACACAGGAGAGCTTGCGTGCTAGGGAGGGGGGGCAATATACAGGGAGGGAGAGGGAAGTGGAGAAACAGGGCAGATGGGAGAATAATTGGGCATGTTCTAAAGGGCTAAAAAAAACAACAACAAAAAAAGACTAAGGGAAAGAACCCATACTAAAGGGGAGGGGGGGATTTTTTGTTGATTATTGGGATGTTGGGGGTGGGTGAGTGGAGGGAGCGGAAGGTGGAGCACAGGGCAGGGATTAGACACAGGACAGTTTGGGTGCTAGGGAGGGGGCAATATACAAGTAGAGAGAGGGTAATGGAGGAACAAACCAGATGGGAGAACAATTAGACAGGTCTCAATGAGCTAAGTGAGACAGAGGTAAATAATGATATATGCACAGCTTGAAAACAACAGAGTTCTGGGATACAGAGACGGAGCCATGGTTGGAATGTGGAAAAGCGGGGAATAATATTAAGATACTTGGTTGTCTTTTGAATCTTGGTATTCCTTGTATTATATTATAGAATGGGCACTGGAGGGGGAGAAAAAGGAATAGCGAAAAGCATCACCATAGAAAGCTTGTAAGTCCGTCTTCTGCCTAT
>NW_006417612.1:0-2036 GCF_000296735.1 Chrysochloris asiatica | reverse complement strand
AACCAAGCTGTTCACCTGGATACCATCAAGGCAAATAATCAAGTTCCTTCAGGACAAACCCCCCTCTAAGACTGAAACTCAAAGTGAACACATGAGCAGTTATGTAAGCTTGCTGGCTAACATTCTGCTCTACTGGTGAGGGAAAGAAGGGAAAGGCAGCAATGAAGAAATGGGTTGAGTTAAACCCATTGACCTAGAGATAAGAGAATGAAGAGTAAGGGCTGCTGGTCCAATATGTGGTGAGACCTGGGGACACCTGAGCCCATGGACAAGGACATAGCCACAGAGGGCTAGTGCTAAAAGTGAAGTATCCAGCTGATATGAAGTGAGGGGAGAAGCACAAGAACACCCAAATTAGCAGATAGTACCCATTTGACTTAGCCTTGATGGCTTGATAATCAAAACTTGACTAGAGGAAGATAAATAAAAACAAAACAAAACAAATTTTGATAAAGGAAACAAGGGTAAATTGCTACAATTTGATGAACTTGACCTATACACATGGAGGCAGTAACTCTAAGTACCAACAGAGAGGGAAGTAGTCTTCACATCAAGTATCAATGCTATCCCCTCTGTACACAAGGTATAGAGGGATGGACAACTTAGATATTAGCTATCTAAAATGAAGGGATGATAAAGGCATGAAGTGACTGGCTTACAAGGTTTCAAGAGAGAGTTTAGTTTAAGAGTGTGGGGTGGGGTTGGGAAGAAAGAGTCCACAATGAATAGTTTTCATCTTATCTAGATGTTGTTGTTGTTGTTGTTGTTAAGTGCCGTCAAGTCAGTTCGGACCCATAGCGACCCTGTATAGGGTTTCCAAGGAGCAGCTGGTGAACTTAAACTGCCGACTTTGCAGTTCAAACAGCTTTGCAGTCTGGTGCATTAACCCACAGCGCCACACCAGGACTCCTCTTGTCTAGATAGGTCTAGTTAAAAGAGATGGGACTAAGATTCTTATAATTCAATAGTGAGTAATTGTTATCATGACTAATTGTGAATGTCACAATTGTAAAGGTAGAAGTTTTATAACAAAAACAGTGGAATGGCTAATCTTACAGAAACAGAAGACCCTAGGACCATCAAGGGAGAAGAGCACAAGTAGAATGTGGGACCTTATCTAGAGAAGCAGTGACACCAGAGACAGAGGCAGAGATGGGGTCATGGAAAGGGGGATCAGCTGAGGACTCTAGATTCATGGGAAGAGAGGGACTAAGAGCTGGTGGCCAGGAGGCAGACTTACCCTTTGGTGGTGTAAATTATTACATATGCCTGAGTGTTTTTTAAAGAGCTAAAATGAATAGAGAAATACTGTTACTGATGGTATACAGAGGGGAATGTAATCATTGTGATGAAACAAGTTATATGATTTGTTGAATGCAAAACTGATGATCTGCTCTGTAAACTTTCATTCAATCCACACAAAAAACTTACAGGAAAAAAAATCAATAAATAAAAAAGTAATACATCATGATTAAATGGGATGAATGCATGGTTGGTTCAACATTAGAAAAACAGTCAATGAAATCCACTACATAAAAAAAGCAAAAGAAATGACCAAATGATTGTATATATCAAGGGGTACACAAAAGACATTTGATAAAATCCAACACTCATTCCTGATGAAAAACCAGCAAAATAGGAATAGGAGGAAAATTTGTCAGCATAATTAAGGACATGCATATAAATCCAAAGGCCAACCATTATTCTCAACTGAGAGAAATTGAAAGCATTTCCCTTGTGGACAGGAACCAGATAATTATGTTCTCTGTTACCACTTCTATTCAGTAATTGCATTGGAAGTCTTAGTCAGTTCCATAAGACAAAAATAAAAGAAAATTAGTCACCCAAATTGGTAAAGAAGTAAAACTATCTTTATTTGCAGATGCTATAGCGTAGTGGTTACGAATCGTGCTGCGAACCTTAAGGTCAGCGGTTCAAAACTACCAGCTGCTCCGTGGGAGAAAGATGAGGCTTTCTACTCCCGTAAAGATTTACACCCTCGGAAACCCTGTACAGGGTCGCTATGGGTTGGAACC
>NW_006417611.1:2609-3665 GCF_000296735.1 Chrysochloris asiatica | reverse complement strand
TGTCAAACGTATGTTAGATGATGTTTCACCTTTCTTGCTTCTAAGGGACATTCTGACTTGTACTTCTTCCCAAACAGATTTGTTTATTCTTCTGGCTGTCCATAGAATATTTAATATTCTTTGCCAACTCCATGATTTAAAGGCATCACTTCTTCATTGCTATACTTCTTCATTATTCAACTTTCACATACATATTAAGTGATTGAAAATACCATGATTTTGGCACACAATCAAACAGAAAACAGGATCTGTCTATCTACTTCTAAAAAAAACCTTATGAATAGGACAGAATACTAAAGTACCATTAGTTCCATTCAAGTAAAGACCAAAAACAATCTCAAAATGAAACTTATAGTTTAATTTACAATAATATCAAATATATTTAGGAATGTAGACCAATGGAAAGGATTTACGGACAATGGAAATTTGACAAGCACATCAAGATCATTCTTGGGTTAAGGATAGTTTCTTCAATCAATGATGATATATCAACTGTTGATATTATTAGGTACCATTGAGTTGATCTCAACTAATAGCTACCTTCTGCGCAACAGACAAAACACTGTCTAGTACTGCACCATCTTCACGATCATTATTACATTTGAGCCTATTGTTGCTGCTACTGTGTCAATACATCTTGTTGAGCATCTTCAGCTTTGTCATTAACCCTCCACTTTACTAAGTTTGATTTCTTTCTCCAAGGATTGGTCTTTTATAACATGTCCAAAGTGCAAGAGACAAAAGTCTTACCATGCTTGCTTCAATGAAATATTCTGGCTCTCTTCCTTCCAAGGCAGATTTGCTTGTGCTTCTGTTAATCCATGGTTCTTTCAATAATCTTCTCCTACACCATGATTAAAGTGCATCAATTCTTCTCCAGTCTTCATTATTCAATGTCCGACTTTCACATGCCTATGAAGCATTTAAAAATACCACGACTTGGGATAGGTGCATCTTTGCTCTTGAACACTTTAAAGAATTCTTAAGCAGCAGATTTTCCTAATATAATAATTCATCTTTTGTTTTTTGACTGCTGTTTCCAGGAGTGTTGATGGT
>NW_006417611.1:0-459 GCF_000296735.1 Chrysochloris asiatica | reverse complement strand
GTACCCAGTGAGTGAGGCTTCCTGCAGATCCTTTGCAATACATAAAGCTATAGGTAGAAACCAGAACCACATCCAGGTCACCAGAGATGCGAGATCTCCACTTGAAACAACGAGCTGACCAGCCTGGAGCGGCGAGAAAAACAAAAGATACGTCTCGAATGAAAGACCTACAGGAAAAATATGAAAAAATGGAGGCAGATGGACTGTTACTATAGGAACAAATGGGGTCACTTCCCTAGGAGACATCAGGGCAGGTGGTTGGGTCCTCTCAATGCAGGCCCCCTTCCAAGACTGAGATTCAGTGGGAAATGCACGCTCTGATTGGTGACCACATGCATCATTGATGGGGAGAAGTAGGATAAAGGCAGCAATGAAGTGTCGAGCTAAGCCTTACAATATTCAATGGGCTTCTGGGGACCCGGTTGGGGACCTGGTTGGCAAGCAGTGTGAGGAGACCTG
>NW_006417610.1:2149-2719 GCF_000296735.1 Chrysochloris asiatica | reverse complement strand
CCTAACAGCCCTAGACTTAACCCTAAAGCCCTAATAGCCCTAGCCCTAGCACTAAAGCCCTGACAGCCCTGGCCATAGCCCTAATGGCATAACAGCCCAAATCCTTGCCCTAAAGCCCTTGCGCTTATGGCCTAGCCCTAGACCTAGACCTAAAGCCCTAGCCCTAGCTCTAGCCTAAAGCCCTAACAGCCCTATGCTAGCCCTAAAGCCCTATCAGCCCTAGCCCTAGCCCTAATGCCCTAAAAGACATAGCCTTATCACTTGCCCTAAAGCCCTAACAGCCCTAGCTCAAGCCCTAGCCCTAAAGCTCTAACAGCCCTGGCCCTAGCCCTGAAGTCCTTGACCTAATGCCCTAGCGCTAGATCTAGACATAAAGCCCTAGCACTGGCCCTTTCCCTAAAGCCCTAAAAGAAAAAGGTCTAACTTTAGCCCTAAAGCCATAACAGCCCTAGCCCTAGCCCTAGCCCTAAAGCCCTAATAGGCTAGCCCTAGCCCTATCCCTAAAGCCCTAAAAAATGTAGACCTAGCCCTAGCACTAAAGCTCTAAGAGCCCTAGACCTAGCAATAGCC
>NW_006417610.1:0-544 GCF_000296735.1 Chrysochloris asiatica | reverse complement strand
CTAACCCTAAAGGCCTAATAGACCTGTCCCTAGACGTACTCCAAAAACACTAACAGCCCTAGCCCTAGCCCTAAAGCCCTAAGAGCTCTAGCCCTAGCCCTAAATCCCTAGCCCTAAAGCCCTAACAGCCCTAGTCCTAAAGTCCTAGCAGCCCTAACCCTATCCCTATCCTTAGGCCTAGCCCTATAACCCTAACAGCCCTAGCAATAGCCCAAGCCTTATAGCCCTATCAGGCTGGCCCTAGCCCTATCACTAAATCCCTAACAGCTGTAGCCCTAGCCATAGCCCTAAAGACCTAACAGCACTCTCCCTATTCCTAAACCCATAACAGCCCTAGCACTAGCACTAGCCCTAAAGTCCTAACAGGCTAGCCCTAGCACTATCCCAAAAATCCTAACAGCTGTAGCCCTAGCCCTAGGCCTAAAGCACTAATAGCCCTAGCCATTGCCCCTCAAGAACTAGCACTAAAGCCTTACCCCTAGCCCTTGCACTAAAGCCCTAATATCCCTAGATCTATCCCTAAAGCACTAACAGCCCTAGCCCT
>NW_006417609.1:1685-2233 GCF_000296735.1 Chrysochloris asiatica | reverse complement strand
TCTCCTC
The DNA here is from genome assembly GCF_000296735.1 of Chrysochloris asiatica. Taxonomy (NCBI): domain Eukaryota; kingdom Metazoa; phylum Chordata; class Mammalia; order Afrosoricida; family Chrysochloridae; genus Chrysochloris; species Chrysochloris asiatica. The sequence continues at coordinate 2,226 of NW_006417609.1, read as the reverse complement.
TCGTGTCACAGCTTTCTGTCCCCGGGTCGAGGAGGTTCAATGTGCAGAGATCTCACAGTCCAAATGATGTGCTCCACTCCTGGCTCTTGTTCAGTGGTAGTGAAATCCCCCACTCCAGCTTCTGAGATGGTTCATTTCAAATGCAGACTAGAGGGACTTCCGGTAAGGCAGGACAGCCAGAAAAGGTAGGGACTTGCTCCGGCGGAAAAAACGAGTGGGATCTTGCAAAGGAAACATTCATAGACCAGTCCTACGGCTTTTGGACTATCATAATCTCTCCTGAGCTCATATTTTTGAGAAACCGTGCTAACAAGGATAAAGAAAAGTACGTATTTTGGGACTCTTTCCTACAGGGACCACGGGGCGCTCCCGCGACAGCAGAGTTTGGAAGGCGGGGCCAGGGCTGGCCCGTATAGAAAGTGGCATCTCCTGCCCCCAAGTCTCCCCGCCCTGGCTTGAGACCCCAATAAAAATTGGCCGGGTGCAGCTCACCCACGCACGAAGTGTGAGGAACTCTGGAGGGTGTAAGAAAGGCTGCAGC
>NW_006417609.1:0-1019 GCF_000296735.1 Chrysochloris asiatica | reverse complement strand
TTTCTATAAATTTGAGAAATTAGTCCCTTGTCTGCTATATCATTGCCAAAATGTTGTTCCCAGTCTGTGGGTTCTTTTTATTCTTTGAGTAAAAAAATTTTTGATGCACATGGTGATGGTGATAGTGTGCCGTGGAGTCGGTTCTGACTCATAGTGGCCCTGTATAGGGTTTCCAAGGCTGTAAAACTTTATGGGAGCAGAAAGCTTCATCCCCTCCATGCATCATCCACCAACCACAGGGTATACCCCGCAAGCCTGCCCCTGAGTTATCAGCAAACAGCCCCTCTTCCTCTCTGGATCCAAAGTTCCCAGCTGCTCCATCTCTCCACGTCGTTGTGTCTGCCTCCATCTCTGGCATCACTGCTTCTCTGGGTAGGATTCCATTCTCCACTCTTATCACTTGATGGTCCCAGGGACTGCTGCTCCTGGAATGCAAAGTCAATCACTTCCCTTACTTTTGCTACAAAAATGTCTGCCTTTACATTTCCAACCCTCACAGTCAGTCCTGATGGCAAGTATTAACTGTTATACCACAAGAGTCTTATCCCCATTTCCTTTCATCAGCCTGGTACCAACAGATTGGAAATCATACAGTGGAAGTTCTGCCTACCCCTGCCCTGTCTGGAACTAGGCTCCCTCTTTAAAGCTTGTAAGCCAGTCACTTCTTGCCTTTATAGGCCCCCCCTCATTTGTGTCTGGGCAATTTCCAGCCCCCCTCAAGGTATTCCAGTCAGCTATAGGCTGAAGACGAGCTTACATATTTTCTGTTGTGATGTTTCTGATTATCCACCCCCTCCCCAAGTGTCTATTTCACAATGGTGGGCAAGGGAAACCAATTTTCAAAAGACAGCCAAGCATCCTAACATTATTTACCTCTTTTCCCCTTTCAAAGAAGCCATGCCTCTATCCCTGTATCCTGAAGCCCTCAAGTACTAAAGCCCTGTTATTCCAAGGTTATGCATACATCGTCATTTACCTCTGTCCCACCTAGAGCATGTAAACCTGCCCAACCATTCTCC
>NW_006417608.1:2928-3885 GCF_000296735.1 Chrysochloris asiatica | reverse complement strand
AATGTCTAAGTTGCCCATCCCTATCTACCTTGTGTACAGAGGGGATAGCATTGGTACTTGATGTGAAGATTGCTTCTCTCTCTGTTGGTATTTAGAGTTACTACCTCTATAAGTATAGGTCAGGTCCATCAAATTGTAGCAATTTACCCTTGTTTCCTTTATTTAAAAAACGTTTTCTTATTAATTTTTTTTTTTTTTTTTATATCTTCCTCTAGTCAAGTTCTGATTATCAAGCCATCGAGGCTAGTTCAAATGGGTAATATCTGCAACTTTGGGTGTTCTTGTGCGTCTCCCCTCACTTCATATCAGCTGGATGCTTCACTCTCAGCTCTAGCCCTCTGTGGCTATGTCCTTGTCTGTGGGCTCAGGTGTTCTCAGGTCTTGCTATACTTTGGCCCAACCAGCCCTTCCTTTCCTCTCCAGGTCAATGGGAGTCAATGCACTGTGGTTGAGCTCAGCCCATTTCTTCATTGCTGCCTTTCCCACTGTTCCACTCACCAGTAGACCAATGTGGTCATCTGCAAGCTTACCTGCCTGCTCATGTGTTCCCTTTGCATTTTAGTCTTGGGGGTGGGGGTTGTCCTGAAGGAACTTGTTTGCTTGCCTTGATGGATTCTCAGTGAAAAGCTTGTTTATTCTGTAGTAGCCAGTCATGCTGGCATTTTTGTTTTGTTTTTTTCCTGATGATCTTTCTTTGAAGATGTATCTTCTGTCACTCTAGCTGTTTCAGGCTGGTCTGCTTGTCCTTTCTAGTGGGAATGTCCCACTTCAGAAGGTTCTGGATGACTCTGGATTCCACCTAAGGTCCTATACTCTGCAAAGGCTCTGTAAGAGACCTACTTCACTGAGCAAGTTCTAGAAGCCCTTTTATGTATTCTAATCAGTTATAGGCTGAAGACAGGCTTACAAGTTTTCTGTAATCATGTTTACCGACTTTCCTTTCTATTCCACTAAAGT
>NW_006417608.1:0-548 GCF_000296735.1 Chrysochloris asiatica | reverse complement strand
CCATCTGTCAAGGTCCATATGTATAGTTGCCGTTATGTTGTTGAAAAAAAGATTTTTGCAATCAACTAGGGAAGACAAACAGAATGTATTTTCTCTACCAGCCTAAGTGAACTTAAGGTAAAGTTAGTTCTTTACAACGCTTGAGTCTTTCAAAAATTGTTTGGACCTTAGATTTGGTTTTACTTCTTTAGAACCAATAGTTATTTTAAGAATTGTAGTATTTTGAAAAGAGTTAAGTTATTTAGTCTCTGTTTCTTTAAAAAGTAAGCATCATTCTACATTCTTAAAGAAATCAGACTCAACACAGAGAAAACCAGGCTGTGGTCATAAAATAATAGAGGTTTAAACCTCAAAACATTGGAGGTTTATATACCTCTTTCTGTTGTTAGTTTGATTTGATTCTTGTAGGAATTTGGGTCTTTGGGGAAGCTATAATTAAGCACATGATAATGGTCTCATTCTAGTCCAGAAAGATGCAACAGGATAGAGGGAATGTAGTCAACAAATGTGGTTAATCAATCAATGAATACTGAGTGACTACATTCTAT
>NW_006417607.1:2900-3962 GCF_000296735.1 Chrysochloris asiatica | reverse complement strand
TTCTCTAATTATTTGTTGAACATACAATTTGAATAAATATGGTGAAAGAATACAACCTTAGCACGCATCTTCCCAGATTTAAAACCATTCAGTGTCCCCTTGTTCTGTTCAAAAGAGTTTCCTGGTCCATGTACAGGTACCTCATGAGCACAATTAAGTGTTCCGGAATACCCATTTTTCACAAGACTGTTCATAGCTTATCATGATCCACACATACAAAAGCCTCTGCATAGTCATCAAAGCACAAGTAATCAATCAAATGCTTTCAGTCAAGATTCATTTTGATATCTCTAGTTCTAAGTCTTCATTTAAATCTAGCTTGAACCCCTGACAGTTCCCTGTTGATGTACTGTTGCAGCATTTTTGAGACATCTTTAGCAAAAGTTTACTTGTGCATGATATTAATAATGTCAGATGGTTTATGAATTCCATTGGGTCACCTTTCTTAATAATGGGCACAAATGTGGATTTCTTTCCAGTGGTTGGCCAAATCTTCCCAAATTCTTGGCAAATATAACTGAGTGGTTCAAGTGTTGCATCAGTTTGTTGAAAGATTTCTGTTTGTAGTCTATACATTCCCAGAACCTTGTACTTTGCCAGTGCTTTCAGCACATCCTGAAAATCTTCATTTGCTACCATTGGTTATATATGTTACTTCTTGAAATGATTGAATATTGAAAACTTCTTTCTGGTAGAGTGAATTTGTATATTACTTCCATCTTCTCATTCTTTCTGCATCACTCAATATTTTGGCCATATTAGAACTCTTCAGTATTGCAAGTTGAAGCTTAAAGTTTTTTTTCTTAATTCTTTCAACTTGAGAAATGCTGAGTGTGTTCTCTCCTTTTGGTTATTTAACTCCAGGTTCTCACACATTTCATTATAATACTTGACTTTGTCTTCTCAAGCTGTGCTTTATTATTTTCTGTTTAGCTGTTCTTACGCTGCATTTTGCTAATCTCTTTTGCCTCCTCATTTTTTTTCCATTTGTTTTTATCATCTTGTGGTGGAGAGCATATTTCAAAGTCTCTTCTGACATCCCTTTTGATATTTTCTTTTTTT
>NW_006417607.1:0-535 GCF_000296735.1 Chrysochloris asiatica | reverse complement strand
CAGCAGAAACAATGCAGACAAGAAGACAATGTAGATATATATATAAAACCATAAAAGAAAAAAAACTGCCAAGCAAGAATTGTCTATCCAGCAAAACTGTCAATAAAATAAGATGGTAAAATCAAAACATTCCAGGATAAACAGAAGCTAAGAGATTTTTTCAAAAACAATCGAGCACTTCAAAACATCCTAAAGAGAGTTCTTTGGATGAAAAACCAACAAGAACAGACATCAACCAAAGATTGACAGATGTGGCAATACCACCTGATGACAGATATCAGATGACAGATAGCAGAGTCCAGAACAGAATAAAATTACACCAATGAATTCAAAGAAGCTGGGAGGTCAACTGAAGATCAAAATATTAAAAATGACAAAGAAGAGGAAAGTATAGGAACTGAGATTCAGGTGGTAAGGAGGTCAGGTAGATTACAGGATACAATAGACTGTCTTAAATGGAGGGAAAAGTTAACAGACTATAGGATAACCCCAAAGAAAGTTCATACTTAACAACTTACCATGAAAGTAAATATCC
>NW_006417606.1:3293-3901 GCF_000296735.1 Chrysochloris asiatica | reverse complement strand
TATAGCTCTTGCTAAGACTTTCAGCACAATATTAAATAGAAGCGGTGACAGAGCACATCCTTGTCTGGTTCCTGTTCGCAGAGGGAAGGCTTTCGATTTCTCTCCATTTAGAGTAATATAGGCTGTTGGTTTTGTATATATGCTCTTTAATATGTTGAGGAATTTTCCTTCAATTCCTATTTTGTTGAGTGTTTTGATCAGGAATGGATGTTGGATTTTGTCAAATGCCTTTTCTGAATCAATCAATATGATCATGTGGTACTTTTCTTTTTTTCTTATTTATATGGTGGATAACGTTGATTGTTTTTCTAATGTTGATCATTTTTCATATCCTTGCATCCCTGATATGAATCCCTCTTGATCATGATGTATTATCTTTTTGATGTGTTGCTGAATTCTGTTGGCTAGGATCTTGTTGAGAATTTTTGCATCTTAGTGACGTCCTTCCCTGGTTTTGGTATGAGGGTTATACTTGCTTCATAAAAATGTATTAGGAAGATTTCCATCCTCCTTTATATTCTGGAATAATTTGAGTAGGATTGGTGACAGCTCTTCCCTGAATGTTTGGTAGAATTCATCTGTGAAGCCATCTGGGCCTGGACTTTTTT
>NW_006417606.1:0-1613 GCF_000296735.1 Chrysochloris asiatica | reverse complement strand
TGTTGAATTCTTGATTTTTTGTGTTCTTTCTTGTGAGTTTCCTCATAGTTTTAATGTTTTCATATTCTTCTTGGATTCTCATTCTCTTGGTATGTTGTGAAGTGTTAATTTTCTTTGAGGTTGCCTTATAGTCCATTGACTTTTCTGTCCATTTAGTGCAGTCTATTTTATCCTCTAATCGACCTGACCTTCTCACTCTCTGGATCTCTGTTCCTATGTGTTCACCTTCTTTTGCATTGTACTTGTTTTGTTCATAGAATGACCTCCCAGAGTCTCTGAGTTTGTTTTTATAATTTTGTTTTGTTAACAATTCTTCTTTCTGTTGGCTTAATTCAGGGAAGTGATGCCATGTAAGTCAATCTCTGTTTGTTGTCTGTTCTTGTTGGTTCTCAGTCCACAGAACTCCCTTTAGGATGTTTTGTAGTGCAGGGTTGGCTTTGGTGAAATCCCATAGTTTCTCTTTATCCTGGAATGTTTTGATTACACCATCATATTGATTGATAGCTTTGCTGGATAAAGGATTCTTGTTTGGCCATTTTTTTCTTTCAGGGTTTTATATATGTCTCCCCATTGCCTTCCGACTTGCATGGTTCCTGCTGACAGATCTGAGCTTAGTCTGACTTGCTTGCATTTATATGTGATGCTCTGTTTTCTCTTGGTACTTTCAGAAGTGTCTCCTTGTCTTTGAGTTTGGAGAGCTTGACTATGATATGTCTTGGTTGTTTTCTTTTGGGGTCCACTCTTCCTGGACTTCGTTAGCTTCTTGTATGTTTATCTTTTTGCTTTTGAGGATGTTAAAGAAATTTTCTTCCAGTAGTTCTTCGTCTATTTCCTCTGTGGACTTGTGTGATTCTTCTTGTTCTGGAATGCCAGTAATTCTTAGGTTATTCCTCTTCATGTTGTCCAACATGAATCCTAGACCTTCCTCCGAATTTTTTACCCTTTATTGTGTTTGTTCTTATATCTTAGTGGTATTGAGAGACTTGTCTTCCAGCTCACTGATTCTTCCTTCCATTTCATCTGCTCTACTCCTCTGCCCTATCAGGGTGGTTCCTATTTCTGCCATTTTGTTGTTGATTTTTTGGACCTCTTTCTGTAGGTTTTGGATTGTTACCAATGCTGTATCAATCTTGTTTGATTGTTCCAGTAGTGCTTTCCTGACTTCTTCCTTATTTTTCTCAATATCATTGTAAAGTGTTTTGAAACATTTTATAATCATTTTTCTGAATTCTTTCTCAAGCATTTCCAAGGCCTGCCCTCCTTCCAGCATAAAGCCCAAATTTGCTTCTGGTTCATTTGTCTCAGATATTTTATCTTTTTTCTGGACATGTGTTGATATGGTCATCTGCTTTTGCTTCTTGGACATGTTTAATGTTAATCTGTCACCCTAATACTTAATTGAGTATGTATTTTGGTTTTTTTTATGTTTTCTGATTGCTTCCAGGAAGATGTAGTCAGAATGTAGTCTTCCCTTTTCTCTCTTCTTATTGCTTAATTCAGAGTAACTTTCACAGACGTTGCCTGTTTCCTTGTTATATGGCAGCTGATATTGGTTCTTGACTGGGTTTTGCTGTTTTATAAAGTGTTATTGCAGCTTGGCTATTTGGCAGCAG
>NW_006417605.1:2787-4087 GCF_000296735.1 Chrysochloris asiatica | reverse complement strand
AAAGATGAGGCTTTCTGCTCCCGTAAAGATTTACAGCCTCGGAAACCCTGTTCAGGGTCGCTATGAGTTGGAACCGACTCCACGGTCCATAACCACCATCCTTGCTGCAAAATGTCTACCTTTAAATTTCCAACCCTCACAATCAGTCCTGATAACAATTATTGACCATTGTATCACAAGAGACCTATCCGCATTTCCTTTCATCAGCACCACCTAGACAGATTGGATACTACTCATTGGAAATTCTACCTTCCTCCACACCCACTGGATCTAGGTTTCCTCTTGAAAGCTTGTAAGTCAGTCACTTTTTGCCTTTGTAGGCTCCCTCCTCCCTCCATTTTGGGTAGCAGATGTCCAAGTTGCCCATCCCTGTCTACTCTGTGTGTGGAGGGGGCGGAAATGATCCTTGCTGTAAAGATTTGTTTCCTCTTTTGAGCTACTGCTTCCATAGGTGTAGGTCAAGTTCATCAAATTGTATCATATTACTCTTTTTTTCCTCTTCTTCCTTCTTCTAGTTGAACTCTGATCATCCAGTCATTGAAGCCAGGTCAAGTGGGTATTATCTGCAAGTATGGGTGTTCCTGTATGCCCTCACTTCTTATCAGCTGGATGTTTCACTCTCCACTCTAGTCCTCTGTGGCTATGTTACTGACTCTGGGACCAAGAGTCTCCAGGTTTTTCCACACTGCTGGCTAACCAGGTCTCTACCCAGGTTCACAGAAGTCTCTTGAATATTGTAGGACTTAACTCTCAGCTTCATTGTTGTTTTTTCCTCACTTCCCCTTTTTGGTGATGAACATGGTCACCAATCAGAGCATGTATTCCCAAGAGGTTTACTCTGATGGGACCCAACCACTTGCCTTGATGTTACCTGGGCAAACAACTTGCTTGATCTTGTAGTAATAAGTTGGTCTGCCATTATTGTTTTGTATTTTTCTAGTCGGTCTTTCTTTCAAGAGGTATCTTCTGTTCTTTTAGCCACTCCAGGCTTGTCTGCTTGTCCTTTCAAGTGAAAATTTACCACCTCTGAAGATTCTGGATGCTGTTCAGGATTCCACCTATGGTCTTACGTAATGCAGAGGCTATGCAGGAATCCTCCTTCACTGGGCACATTGTAGCCCCAATTTAGGTATTCCAATCAGTTATAGGCAGAAGACAGACTTACAAGCTTTCTACGGTTATATTTCTGGCTATTCCTTTCTCTCCCCCTCAAGTTTCTATTTTATAATGGTATGCCAGGGAAACCAAGATTCAAAAGACAGCTAAGCATCTTGACATTATTCCCCCCCCCCCCTTTTCC
>NW_006417605.1:2003-2687 GCF_000296735.1 Chrysochloris asiatica | reverse complement strand
ACATCTTATCAGCTGGATGTTTCACTCTCCACTCTAGTCCTCTGTGGCTATGTTACTGACTTTGGGCCCAAGAGTCTCCAGGTTTTTCCACACTGCTGGCTAACCACGTCTCTACCCAGGTTCACAGAAGTCTCTTGAATATTGTAGGGCTTAGCTCTCAGCTTCATTGTTGTTTTTTCCTCACTTCCTCTTTTTGGTGATGAACATGGTCACCAATCAGAGCATGTATTCCCATTGAGTCTTAGTCTTGAAAAGGAGTTTACTCTGATGGGACCCAACCACTTGCCTTGATGTTACCTGGGCAAGCAACTTGCTTGATCTTGTAGTAATCAGTTGGTCTGCCATTATTGTTTTGTATTTTTCTAGTCAGTCTTTGATTCAAGAAGTATCATCTGTTCTTCTAGCCACTCCAGGCTTGTCTGCTTGTCCTTTCAAGTGAAAATTTACCACCTCTGAAGATTCTGGATGCTTTTCAGGATTCCACCTATGGTCTTATGTAATGCAGAGGCTCTGCAGGAAGCCTCCTTCACTGGGCATGTTGTATTCCCATTTTAGGTATTCCAATCAGTTATAGGCAGAAGACGGACTTACAAGATTTCTATGGTGATATTTCTGGATATTCCTTTCTCTCCCCCTCAAGTTTCTATTTTATAATGGTATGCCAGGAAAACCAAGATTCAAAAG
>NW_006417605.1:0-633 GCF_000296735.1 Chrysochloris asiatica | reverse complement strand
ATTCAGTTTTCATGTATTTGACTTGATTTCCTTGGTCTTCCTATTGTTGATTTCTAATTTGATAGCATTGTGGTCTGAGAAGATGCTTTGTAGTAGTTTGGTGATAGTAAATTTATGGAGATTTGTTTTGTGGCCTAAGACATGGTCTATTCTGGAGAATGTCCCATGCGCAGTGGAAAAGAATATGTATTGTGCTATTGTTGGGTTGAGTGCTCTGTACACATATAAGAAGAGTTCCATTTGGCGGACTGTGTTGCTTAGTTCTTCTGTGTCTTTGTCAAGTTTCTTTCTGGTTGTTCTATCCATTTTTGAAAGCGATTTATTAAAATAATCCACTATTATTGTAGAATCATCTATTTTTTTCTTCAAAAGTATTAAAGTTTGATTTATATATTTTGGTGCTCTTTCATTGGAAGCATAGATATTTATTATGGTTATGTCATCTTATTCAATCGTCCCTTTAATCATGAGATAATGTCCATCTTTATCTATTATGATGGGTTTTGCCTTAATGTTCATTTTATCAGAGATTAGAACTGCCACTTCTTTTAAATTTTTATTGAAATTAGCTTGGTCTATTTTTTCCCATCCTTTGACTTTTAATCTGTTTTTGTTTCTGTGTATGAGATAGTC
>NW_006417604.1:3701-4741 GCF_000296735.1 Chrysochloris asiatica | reverse complement strand
CAGAGGGAGTCCCATCTCCAGAGATTCCTAACTCGCAGTATTTTCCTTTATATCATGATTTTTCCACTGGCGAGTGCAGGAAATTGACATCCTGGACCTTATGGTAGATCCAGAGCTCTGGTGTTCTAAGATATGGGGTGGGTTCCCAGGGTCAAAATGTCATAAGCAGCAGTCTGCGGTTTCCTCTCTGTGCTGTTGGAAAACTGTGGGTGTAATGTTGGACCCTTTTAGGGGTGTGCTCCCACCCACCTGAAGGCGCCTGGGGTGTGCAGTGAGTGCATGATCAGGGTGAAGAGAAGAAATATATGAAAAATGAAAAGTGAAAAATGAAAAATCGGTCACAACTCTCCCTTCTCTGCTCCGTGGCTTCTAGCACTGTGTTGCTGCCTTCACTTTGCTATGGCCCTAACCTCCAGCCTGAGGACTTCTGACTGCCAGCCACAGTGGCTGGGTCATTTCAGAAATCGCTGTAATTTGCTTTCACCTGCAGACGTCTTCTTAATAGGTGCCGGATACTGGTGCCCAGAACCCTAAACAAGATCCAAAGCTCTGCAGTTTTTCTGTGGACTGCTCTTTCTCTGCTTTTTTTTTTTTTTTGGCTTTTGGCAGAGGAGGTTTCACTGTCTGTCTCTGCTTTCCCTGCCCCCAAACCGGAAGTCCCATCTTCTTTTGATGTTTTCTGTATCATTCAAAATTTTGCCCTTAGAATACATATTACCCCTTGAGGCTGAATTTTTTTCTTTAGTCCTTTCAGCTTGAGGAATATTGAGCATGTTCTTTTGTTTTGGTTTTCTAACTCCAAGTGTTTGCAAACTTCATTATAGTACTTTGTGTTCTCGAGGTGTCCTTTGAAATTTTCTGTCCAAATCTTATACTTCATCATTTATTCAATTTGTTCTAGCTATTCCACACTCAAGAGCAAGTTTCAGAATCTCTTCTGATATCCATTTTGCTCTTTTCTTTCTTTTCTGCCTTTTTAACCTCCTGTTTTCTTCAAGTATGATGTTCTTGATGTCATCCCACAACTCCTCTGGTCTTCA
>NW_006417604.1:0-641 GCF_000296735.1 Chrysochloris asiatica | reverse complement strand
TTGATAGTTGATTCAAGAAGAATGAAGTCCTTGACAACTTCAATCTTTTCTCCATTGATAAGAATGTTGTTTATTAGTCCAGTGGTGAGGATTTTGTTTTCTTGACATTGAAATGTAATCCATACTGAAGGCTGTGCTCTTTGATCTTCATCAGTAAACGTTTTAAGTCCTCTTCACTTTCAACAAGCAAGATTATGTCATCTGCATATCACAGGTTGTTGATGAGTCTTCCTACAGTCCTGATGCCAAGTTTTTCTTCATAAACCCAGCTTCTCGAATTATTTGCTCAGCATACAGATTGAATAAGTGTGGTGAAAGAATACAACCCTGTCGCACACCTTTCTTAATATTAAACCATTCAGTGTTCCCAGGTTCTGTTTGAAAAACTGCCTCTAGGTCCATGTACAGATTCCTCATGAGCAAGTAAGTGTTCAGGAATACTCATACTTTGCAATGTTGTCCATAGCTTGTCATGATCCACACAATCAAAAGCCTTTGCAAAGTTAATAAAGCACAAGTAAACATCTTTCTGATATTCTCTGCTTTCAGCCAAGATCCAACAGACATCAGCAATGATAGCCCTAATTCCACAGCCTCTTCTGAATCTGTCTTGAACTTCTGGAAGTTCTCTGTCAATGTAT
>NW_006417603.1:3483-4448 GCF_000296735.1 Chrysochloris asiatica | reverse complement strand
CAAACCCACCAGCCATCTTGAAAACAATTTATATTGTTGCTATGAGTTGGAACTGGCTCAAAGAGAGAGAGAGAGAGAGAGAGAGAGAGAGAGGACGAGCTACAAGGCAGGTGAGTCCAATATTCTCATACACAGGGAGCAAGCTACATGGCTGAAGACTCAAACATGTCTATATATTGAGAGCTAGCTACATGGCAGACAAGTCCAATATGTTCCTATAGAGAAAGCTTCTTCCATGGCAGATCAGTTCAACATATCTATGCACAGAGAGCTAGCTACATGGCAGACGAGTCCAAAATGTCCATATACAGAGAGCAAGCTACATGGAAGAGCAGTGCAACATTTCCATATACAGAGTTATAGCTACATGGCAGGTGAGTCCAACATGTCCATATACTGAGATCTAGCTAAATAGCAGAGTAGTAAAAGCATGTCCATATACAGAGTTCAACATGTCCATATACTGAGCATTAGCTACATGCCAGATCAGTTCTACATATGTATGTTTAGAGGGTTAGCTACAAGGCAGATGAGTCCAACATGTCCATACATTTAGAGGTAGCTATGTGACAGATGAGTCCACTATATGTATATTTAGAGGATTAGCTACATTGCAGACAAGTCCAATATCTTCATATACAGAGAGCTACCTAAATGGCAGAGCAGTCCAACATATCCATGACAGAGAGCTAACTACATGTCTGATGATTCCACAATGACCATATAGTGAGAGCTAGCTACATGGCAGAGCAGGGTAACATTTCCATATACAGAGTTCCAGCTACATGGCAGATGAGTCCAACGTGTCCTTGTACAGGGAGCTAGCTACATGGCAGAGTAGTGTAACATTTCCATATACAGAGTTCTAGCTACATGGCAGATGAGTAGAACGTATCCATATATAGAGAACTAACATCATGGTAGAGTTGTCCAACATGTTCATATACAGAGTTCTAGTTACATAG
>NW_006417603.1:0-558 GCF_000296735.1 Chrysochloris asiatica | reverse complement strand
AGACAAGTCCAATATGTTAATATACAGAGAGCTACCTACATGGCATATCAGTCCAACATATCCATGCACAGAGAGCTAGCTCCATGGCTTATGATTCTAAAATATCCATACACAGACAGCTAGCTACATGTCAGAGCAGTGCAACATTTCCATATACAGAGTTCTAGATACATGGCAGATGAGTGCAACATGTCCATATACTGAGAATTAGCTTCATGGTGGATGAATCCAACATGTGTATATATAGAGGACTAGCTACAAGGCAGATGAGTCCAACGTATTCATACACAGAGAGATGGCTACATGGCTGATGGGTCCAAGATGTCCATATTCTGAGAATTATCTACATGTCAGATGAGTCCAAAATGTCCATATACAAGAGCTACCTACGTGGCAGATCAGTCCAACCTATACATGCACAGAGAGCTATCTACATTACAGACAATTCTAAAATATCCATATACAGAGAGCGAGCTACAAGGTAGAGCAGTGCAACATTTCCATATATAGAGTTCTCACTACATGGCAGATGAGTCCAACGTGTCCCTATACAGAGAG
>NW_006417602.1:2160-4107 GCF_000296735.1 Chrysochloris asiatica | reverse complement strand
TTTTTATGTACAAAAAACCCCCAAAACCATATAGGGATATATAATAATTGAAACAACCCAAGGGCACATGTTAGAAGCCCACACCAGCACACAGCTTTTTTCTTTCCATTAGTGAAGAGTCTTCTGCTGCTTAATCTCTCCATGCCATCACCTCTGCATGCATCTCTGGTGCTGGTGCTTCTCTATTTAGGGTCCCATTCTCTTCTCTTTTGATGGTGCTAGGGTCCTCTTTCCTGGAATGTGAAATTAATTATTCCTCCCTTTTTATTGTACAACTTCTACCTTTACAGTTGTGACAATTATAATTAGATATGATAACAATTATTCACTTTTGAATCAAATGAATCCTATATCCATCTCCTTTCACCAGACCCATCTATACAAGGGGAAACTATTCAGTGGGGATTCTACCTTCTACACACTCTGAAACTAAATTTCCTCTTTTAACACCCTGCTCGCCCATTTTAGGGAGCCAATATCTAAGTTGCCTGTGCCTATCAACACAGTGTACAGAGGGGATGTGAGATTCCTTCCATCTCGGTATTTTGAGCTACTACATCTATAAGTATAGGTCAAGTTCAACAAATTGTAGCTATTTATACTTGCTTGTTTCCTTTATCAAATTTTGTTATTTTCCTCTAGTCAAGTTCTGATCATCAAGCTAGATCAAATGGGTACTACCTGCAAGTTTAGTCATTTTTGTACATCTCCCCCCACTTCATGTCAGCTGAGTGCTTCACTCTCAGCTCCAGCCATTTTTGGCTAGGTCTTTGGACCGGAGTTCTTAAATATGGTGGGAGAATATAAGGAACAAAATTATGAAAATTTCTCAGACATCACCAAACACCTTAAGGAAATTAGTTGCTGGGACTGGGGATCAAGACTATAGTCTTGGTATACACCATGATCAGTCCACAGAGAAAATGTTCTACGTTCTACTTTGGTGAGTAACAACTGGGATCTTAAATGCTCATGAATAGTCATCTAAGGTGAAACTATTTGCTTTTCCTGTGTAGAGGAAGAAAGAGTGATAAAAATTGAAGTTGCCTGGAAACAAATGGACCATGTGAACATCACTCTCCACAACACCATGGCCATAAGAATTAGGTGGTACCAACTGCTCTGAAAGAGATCACATTACAATATCTTGGCAGAGTGGGAGAAAACATGAAACAAATTTCAAAGTCTTTGAATAAAAGACCAGACTTACTAGTCAGCTAGAGACTGGTGGAACCCTGAGACTGTTGTCCTTGGGCACCCTCAGGTCTGGAACTGATCTTTCCCAAGCGACTCAATTTTCAGCCAAGCAATAAATAGGTATAAGGGGGGGGGGGGGACAACAGCACTAGTGACAGACACACACAGTAGAGTGATCAACCATTACAGATCAAAAAAGAAGTATTTATATAAGGGAAAAATTCAGATGGGTTTGGAAAAAAAGAAGAATGGAGTCAAGAAACACAGAGAGGAAGTGGGACAAGTAAGGGGTTTGAAATCATTGAGATGAAATGAAGTGTATGATTTGATGAATATAAAACTGATGATCTGCTCTCAATTATCAGTTAACCTCTCAATTCACAATAATAAGTTTAAATAAATAAATAAATATAAAAATAAAAGGCAAACTATACATGAACTCTATTAGTATATATTTTGTTCAAAAAAGAAAATGAAAAAGAATTACATATTATCATGATTGACAATTCCTAGCTCAAAACAAAATTTTGAACAGAATAACAAGCAACGTAACAATTATTCAATGCAGATAGGATTATAAATTTGTACTTATACAATATTATTGTTGTTGTTATTAGGTTCCATTCAATCAGTTCGAACTCATAAAGACCCTTCACCAACATCATAATTCAAATGCATGGGTTCTTCTGAGGTCTTCCTTATTCATTGTCCAACCTTCCTATGCATATGAGGTGATTGAAAATATCAGGT
>NW_006417602.1:0-660 GCF_000296735.1 Chrysochloris asiatica | reverse complement strand
TCAAAAAACAAATTTGATGCCTTAGACACCAAAGACTGAAGCCAAGAAGAGTTGTGGGATGACATAAAAAATATCAGACAGGAAGAAATAACAGATCATTAGGAAGAAAACAAAGAAGGAAAAGACCAAAATGTATGTCAACTGAGACTCTGAAACATGCTTTCCAGTAGTATACTAAAGTAAATGGAAGAAATAAGGAGGTAAAAGAGCTGAATGGAAAATTTCAAAAGGCAGCTCGAGAAGACAAATTCAAATATTATAATGAAATGTGTGAAGACCTGGAATTATAAAACCAAAATGGAAGAACTTGTTCAGCATTCCTAAAGCTGAAGGAACTGAGGACAAAATCAATCCTAACTTGCAGTATTAAAAGATTCTATGGGCAAATACTAAATGATGCAAATATAATCAAAACAAGATGGAAAGAATACACAGAGTCACAGTGACCAAGCAAAGTCGTCTATGTTCAACCACTTGAAGAAGTAGCATATGTTCAAGAGCCAATGATATTTTAGGAACAAGTCCAAGATTCACTGAAGGCATTGGCAAAGAACCACACACAGACAATTGATGGAATGCAAACTGAAATATTTCAACCAAGTGAGGAGGCACAGGAGGCATTCACTCATCTAGGCCAAGAAATTTGGAAGCCAACTACCT
>NW_006417601.1:0-3830 GCF_000296735.1 Chrysochloris asiatica | reverse complement strand
GTTGGCCCAGGATCGAACATTGTTTCGTTCTGCTGTGCATGGAGTCGCTATGAGTCGGTTCCGACTCGATGGCACCTGACAACAACAACAACAACAAGACAAAATATTGGATGATGCAAAAAGCATTTTTTAAAAAAATGGAGGGAATTACACGGAATCACTGTAAAAAAAAATTGTTGACAATCAATAATTTTAAGAGGTAGCATATGACCAAGAACTGATGGTACTGAAGGAAGAAGTCTAAGCAGCACTTGACAATATTGACAAAAAATCAATGCTCCAGAAACTGATGGGATACAAATTGAAAACTTTCACCACACTGATGTAGTTCTGGAGAAGCTCACTTGTCCATGACAAGAAATTTGGAAAAAAGCCATATTTGTGCCCATTTCAAAGAGAGGGACCCAACAAAATACAGTATCATTAATATCATATGCAAGTAAAATTTTACTGATGATAATTAAAAAATGGATGCAACATTCTATTAACAGGAAGCTGCCAGAAACCCAGGGTAGATTCCAAAGAGGATGTAGAACTAGGGATATCACTGGTGACATCACAAGGATTTTGATCTAAAGCAGAGAATATCAGAAAGATATTAACTTGTGCTTTATGGACAATGCAAAGGTTTTTCACTATTGGATCATGACAAACTATGGATAACACTGTGAAGAATGGGTAGTTCAGAACACTTAATGGTGCTCATGAGGAACCTGCACATAGACCTAGAGGAAGTCGTTCAAAGAGAACAAGAGGATAATGAATGGTTTAAAATCAGGAAAGGAAAGGTGTGCATTAGGGTTGTATGCTTTCACCATATGTATTCAATCTGTATACTGAACAAATAATCTGAGAAAGTGGATTATATGATGAACGTGGTATCACGATTGGACTCATTAACAACCTATGATATGCAGATGAGACAACCTTGCTCACTGGAAGAGAAGAGGACTTAAAGTACTTACTGATGAAGATCGAAGACCACAGTTTTCAGTATGGACTGCATCTCAATGTAAAGAAAACAAAAATCCTCTCAACTGGACCAATAAGTAACAGCATGATAAATGGAGGAAAGATTGAAGTTGTCAAAGACTTCATTTTGCTTGGATACACAATCAATACTCATGGAAGCAGCAGTCAAGAAATCAAACAACATATTGCATTAAACAAATCCACTGCAAAAGTCCTCTTTAAAGTGTTCAAGAACAAAGATATCAGTTGAGGACTAAGGTGCGCCTAACCAAAGCAATCACCTCATATGCATGTGAAAGTTGGACAATGCATACGGACGACTGTAGAAGAATTGATGTATTTGAATTATGGTGATGAAAAGAATATTGAAAGCACCATGAACTGCCAGAACAACAAAGAAATCTGTCTTGGAAAAGTGCAGCCATAATGTTCCTCAGAAACCAGGATGGTGAGACGTCCTTGCTCATATTTCAGATATGTTATCAAGGGGGATCTGTCCCTGGAGAATGACATCATGCTTAGTAAAATGGAGGGTCAGCAAAAAGAGGAAGATTCCTAAGGAGATAAACTGACATAATGGCAGGATAAATGGATTCAAGCATAACAGCAATTGTGAGGATGGTACAGGACGGGCATTTTTTTTTCTGTTGTGTATATGATCACTGATTCTAATAAACTTCTTGTTCCTGTTTCAATAGCATAAGAAAGGCCTGAAATTTGACTACTTTAATTGTTTCAAGACAGCTGTGAGAATAGAATTTACATGAGAATGGATAGTAGCCAGTCTATTTATATTTCCATCCTACAGAGGCTATCCTACAGGATATTATGGTATTTTATATATACTTACATTTAAGTTTTGACTCATAGCGACCTTATGCACAACAGAACCAAACACTTCTCAGTCCTTCGACAACCTCAAAATTGTTGCTGTGCTTGAGTCCACTGCTGCTGCCACTGTGCCAATCCATTTCATTGGGAGACTCCCACTTTTTCACTGACCCTCCACTTTACCAACCATAATGTCCTTTTCCAGGGACTGGCCCCTCCTGATAATGTGTCTGAAGTATGAGAGACAAAATCTCACCATCTTGGCTTCTAAGGTCAGGGACACCTTAATCCTCAAACTAACATCTTTACTCTTGAACACTTTGAACAGGTCTTATGCAGCAGATTTGTCTAATGCAATATGTGTTTTAATTTCTTTACTGCTGCTTTCATGAGTGTTGATAGTGAAATCAAGCAAAATGAAGTTTTTGACAACTTTAATCTTTTTTCCATTTAGCATGATGTCAGATATTGATCCAGTGGTGATGATTTTTGTTTTCTTTATATTGAGGTGCAACCCATACCAAAGGCTGTGGTGTTTGATCTTCATCAGTAAGTAGTTGAAGTCTTCTTTGTTTTCAGCAAGCAAGGGTATATCATCTGCATATCTGAGATTGTTAATGAGTCTTTCTCCAATTCTGATGCCATGTTCTTCTTCATATAATCCAGCTTCTTGGATTATTTGCACAGCATACAGGCTGAGTAAGTATGGTGAAAGAATACAACCTTGACACACACCTTTCCTGATTTTAAACCATTCAGTGTCCCCTTGTTCTGTTCGAATGACTGTCTCTAGGTCTATGTACAAGTTCCTCATGAGCACTATTAAGTGTTTCGGAATACCGTTCCCCGCAATGTTGTCCATAACTTGTTATAATCCACACAGTCAAAAGCCTTTGCATAGTCAACAAAACACAGGTAAATGTATTTCTGGTATTTTCTGCTTTCAGCCAGGATGAATCTGACATCAGCACAATATCCCTCATTCTATGTCCTAGTCTGAATCTGACTTGAACTTTCGGCAATTCCCTGTCAATGCACTGTTGCAGCAGTTTTTGAATTATCTTTACCAAAATTTTACTTGCATGTGATATTAATGATATTAGCTTCATTCTGTTGGGTTACCTCTCTTTGGAATTGGCACAAATATGGATGTCTTCTATCAATTGGCCAGGTAGCTGTCTTTTAAATTTCTTGGCATAGATGAGTGAGTGCGGCCAGTGGTACATATGTCTGTTGAAAGATTTTAATTTGCATTCCATCAATTTCTAGATAGTTATTCTTTGCCAATGCCTTCAGTGCACCTTGGACCTTTACCTTCAGAACCATTGGCTCTTGTTCATATGCTACCTCTTGAAATGGCTGAACATCAGCCATTTCTTTTTGGTACAGTGATTCTGTGTACACCTCCCATCTTGTTTTGATGCTTTCTGCATCATTCAATACTTTCTCCATAGAATACTTCAGTATTTCAAATCGAGGCTTGAATTTTTTCTTTAGTTTTTTCAGTCTCAGAAATGATGAACATATTCTTCCCTTTTGGTTTTCTAACTCCAGGTCTTTGCACATTTCATTACAATGACTTTGTCTTCTCTAGCTGCCCTTTGAAATTTTCTGGTAGCTTTTTACCTCCTTATTTCTTCTATTTGCTTTAGCATCTCTACATTGGACGGAGCAAGTTTCAGAGTCTCTTCTACATCCACTTTGGTATTTTCATTATTTATTGTCTTCTTAATGATCTTTTGCTTTCTTCTTGTATGATGTTCTTGATGTCATCCACAACTCTTCTGGTCTTGGGTCTTTAATGTCTAATACATCAAATTTGTTCTTCAGATGATCTCTAAATTCAGGTGGGATGTGTTCAAGTTCGTATTTTGGCTCTGAGGGACTTGGATAAATTTTCTTCAGCTTCAGCCTAAACTTACATGTAAGAAATTGATGGTATATTTCACATATACACACCTTGTTAGGGCTGATAATATGGAGCTTTTCCACAGTTTCTTTCCACAAATGTAGTCAATTTGATTTTT
>NW_006417600.1:3422-3975 GCF_000296735.1 Chrysochloris asiatica | reverse complement strand
ATGATCATATCGATTGATGCAGAAAAGGCATTTGACAAAATCCAACATCCATTCCTGATAAAAACACTCAACAAAGTAAGACTTGAAGGGAAATACCTCAACATAATTAAGAGCATATATGCAAAACCAACAGCCTCCATTACTCTCAATGGAGAGAAACTGAAAGCCTTCCCTCTGCGAATAGGAACCAGACAGGGATACCCTTTGTCACCATTCCTATTCAATATTATGCTGGAAGTCTTAGCAAGAGCTATATGTCAAGACAGGCTAATTAAAACATCCAAATTGATAAAAAGGAAGAAAAACTCTCTCTATTTGCAGACAATATGAACCTATACATAGAAAATCCCAAAGATTTGGTTAAAAAAAGCTACTAGACCTCATTGGAAGATTCAGCAAAGTGGCAGGATATAAGATCAATATACAAAAATCTGTTGGCTGCTTCTATACTCAAAATGACTTAGTTGAAAAGGACATTAGGTAAGCAATACCATTTACAATAGCTACCCAGAGGATGAAATATCTAGGAATAAATGTAACCAGAGAAACAAAG
>NW_006417600.1:0-1332 GCF_000296735.1 Chrysochloris asiatica | reverse complement strand
AAATGGGGCTACAACCTGCCCAGTGAAGGAGGCTTCCTGCAGAGGAATTAAGTAAGACCATAGGTGCAACCCTGAATATCACCCAGAATCTTCTGAGGTGGGAAATTTCCATTTGAAAGGACAAGCAGACCAGCCTGGAGTGGCTAGAAGAACAGAAGATACTTCTTGAAAGAATGAATTACAGGAAAAATACAAAACAGTAACGCCGCTGAGTACCATAAGAGCAACCAAATTGCTCGCCCAGGAGACATCAAGGCAATTGGTCAGGTCCTCTTAGGGTAAATCCCCTTCCAAGACTAAGACTCAATGGGAATATACACTTTGATTGGTGACCACGTTCGTCACTGATAAGTGGAAGTGAGGGAAAAACAGTAATGAAGCTGTGAGCTAAGCCCTATAACATTCAATAGACTCCTGTGAAACAGGGTGGAGACCTGGCTGGCCAGCAGTGGGGCAAGACCTGGGGACTCTTAGGCCAAAGACTCAGTGACATAGCCACAGAGGGCTAGAGTGGAGAGTGAAGCGTCCAGCTGATAAGAAGAGAGGGCATATGCATGAGAACATCCACACTTGCAGATAAAACCCACTTGACCTGGCTTCAATAACTGGATGATCAGACCTCAACTAGAAGAAGAAAGAGGGGGGAAAAAAAAGAGTAATCTGATACACTTTGATGAACTTGACCTACACCTATGGATACAGTAGCTCAAAAGAGGGATCAAATCTTTACAGCAAGGATCATTCCCACGCCCTCCAAACACAGAATACACAGGGATAGGCAACTTGGACTCTGGCTACCCAAAATGGGGGTGGGGGTGGGGGTTACAAAGGCAAGAAGTGACTGGCTTACAAGCTTTCAAGAGGAAGCCTAGATCCAGAGGGCTTGGAAGAAAGTAGAATCTCCACCAAGTAGTATACAATCTGTCTGGGCAGGGCTAATGAAAGGAGATGGGGATAGGTCCCTTGTGGTACAGTGGTGAATAATTGTTATCAGGACTGACTGTGAGGGTTGGAAATGTAAAGGTAGATGTTTTGTAGCAAAAGGAGGGGAGTGATTGACTATATAGTCTAGAAGCTGAGGTCCCTGGAACCATCGAGGGAGGTGAGTAGAGTGCAAAACCCTACCCAGAGTTGCAGTGACCACTGAGATGGAGGCAGAGATGATGATGTGGAAGATGGAGTGGCTGGGGGACTTTGGATCCAGAGAGGGAGAGTGACTGTGTGCTGATGACCAGGCGGCAGGCTTGCAGGGTATACCCTTTGGTTGGTTGATGATGCATGGAGGGGATTGGAACCATGGCAATGAAATGATATATGATAGGATGAATGTAA
>NW_006417599.1:2803-3849 GCF_000296735.1 Chrysochloris asiatica | reverse complement strand
CCTGGAACAGCTAGAGCAACAGAAGATACATCTTCAAAGAAGGATCATCAGGAAAAACCCAAAACAAAAATGTCAGTATGACTGGCTACTACAAGAACAAGCTAGCGGTTCGCCAGCAAGTCATCAAGGCAAGCAAGCAAGTTTATTCAGGACAAACCCCCCTCTAAGACTGAAACTCAAATGGAACATATGAGCAGGCATGTAAGCTTGCTGGCAACCACATTGGTCTACTGATGAGTGGAAAAGGGGGAAAGGCAGCAGTGAAGATATGGGCTGAGTTCAACCATGCTCCATTGACTCCTGTTGACCTGGAGATGAGAGAGAGAAGAAGAAGGGCTGGTTGATTCAAAGTGTGGTGAGACCTAGGGACACCTGAGCCCATAGACAAGCACATAGCCACAGAGGGCTAGAGCTGAGAGTGAAGCATCCAGCTGATGATGGCTTGATAATCAGAACTCAATTGTTGTTGTTGTTAAGTGCTGTCGAGTCTATTACAACATATAGCGACCATGTATAGGGTTTCCAAGGAGCAGCTGGTGAGCTTGAGCCGCTGACCTTGCAGTTCAAACAGCTTTGCAGTCTGGCGCATCAACCCACAGTGCCACACCAGGAACTCGACTAGAGGAAGATAAAAAACAAAAACAATTTTTGATAAAGGAAACAAGGGTAAATTGCTACTATTTGATGAACCTGACCTATACTCATGGAGGCAGTAACTCTAAATACCAACAGAGAGGGAAGAAGTCATCATATCAAGCACACAGAGTAGATAGGGATGGGCAATTTAGACATTAGCTACCTAAAATGAGGGGTCGATAAAGGCATGAAGTGACTGGCTTACAAGTTTTCAAGAGGGAGTTTAATAGTGTGTGAGGGATGAAACAGTCCCCACTGAATAGTTTTCATGTTGTCTAGATGGGTCTGATTAGAAGAGATAGGGATAATATTCCTGTGATTCAGTAGTAATTGTTATCATGACTAATTGCGACTGTCAAAATTGTAAAGGTAGAAGTTTTGTTACAAAAATGGGGGAGCAGTTAATCTTA
>NW_006417599.1:0-1080 GCF_000296735.1 Chrysochloris asiatica | reverse complement strand
GACCCTGTACAGGGTTTCTGAGGAGCAGCTGGAAGCTCTGGACCATGGTCAGTTTGCATAACATTGTCCACAAAGATAATGTTTTACATCCTACTTTAGTGAATAGTGTCAAGTGTAGCTAATGGTCTCTCTATGTGCAGAAGAAAGAAGAGTAATGAGAATTGAAGATGCTTGAAATCAGTTAATTCAATAGACTAGTGGAACATGAGTCTCAATGACTCTGAGACCAGAAGAACTCCATGGTACCTGGCTACCACTACCAACATCTGAAAGGGATCACATTAGAAGATCCTGAATAGAGTGGGAGAAATGTGGAAAAAAGCACAAAATTATTAACAGCTGAGCTTATGGGTCAGAAAGAGACCCAAGGAACCTGAGACTATGTCCCTTAACTACCCTGAAGAAGTCTGGAAAGGAACTCACCCTCATGACTAAATTTTTAGCCAGGCAATAGATAGACATATATGGGTGACAACAATACTAGTAAGGTATGTTCACCATGGAATGGTCAATCATTCAAAATAAAAAAGACAACATTAACATATAGATAAAGTTGAGATGGGATGGAAAGGTGGAGGGAATGGAAATCGGAATCCCAAGGAACTGTTGTTGCATGGAGGGAATTGTAATCATTGAGATGAATCAAAATATGAGATTTATTGAATATAAAACTCATCCTGTTGTCTGTAAACCTTCACTCAATTTATAATAAAAAGTTAAACAACAACAACAACAGCAATGAAACAAACAAAAAAACAGCTGCAACATTACATTAACAGAGAACTGCCAGAAACAGGCTGGATTCAGAAGGGGATGTAGAATGAGGGATATCATTGCTGATGTCAGATGGATCTTGGCTAAAAGCAGAGAATACAATTAAGATGTTTATCTCTGCTTTATTGATTATGCAAAGGGTTTTGACTCTGTGCATCATAACAAGCTATAGATAATGTTGCAAAGAATTGTTGTTCCAGAACACTTCATTGTGATCGCCAGGAACCGGTACATAGACTAAGAGACAGTTGTTTGAAAAGAACCAGGGGATACTGAGTGGTTCAAAATTAGGAAAGGTGTGTGTGT
>NW_006417598.1:4195-5000 GCF_000296735.1 Chrysochloris asiatica | reverse complement strand
CTAGTGTGTTCCATTTGTGTTTCAGTCTTGGAAGGGGGTTTGCCTTGAGGGGACCTGACCACTTATCTTGATGGCTCCCTGGGGAACAACTTGCTGGTTCTTGTAGTAGTCAATTGTACTGCTGTTTAGTTTTGTTTTTGTTGTTTTTTTTCCTGCTGGTCTTTCTTTCAAGAAGCATCTTCTGTTCTTCTAGCTGTTCCAGACTGGTCTGCTTGTCTTTTCACGTGGGAATGTCCCACCTCAGAAGATTCTGGATGAGGATCAGGATTCCACCTAAGGTCTTGTGCAATACAAAGGCTCTGCAGGGAGCCTCTTTCACTGGGCAAGTTCTAGCCCCATTTGAGTTATTCCAGTTATAGGCTGAAGACAGACTTACAAACTTTCTCTGGTAATGTTTCTGGCTATTCCTTTCTCTCCCCTTCAAGTGTCTATTTTACAATAGTAGGCAAGGTAAACCAAGATTCAATAGACACCAAGCATCTTAACATCATTTCCCCACTTTTACCCGATAAAACCATGCCTCAATCTTTATATCCATGAGCCCTGTTGTTCCACGTTTATCCTCAGATCCTTGTTTACCTCTGTCCCATTTAGCCCACATAAACCTGCCTAGCTATTCTCCCATCTGCATTATTTTTCCCTTCCCCTTCCCCTTCTAGTGTATTGCCGCCCCCCTCAGCACCATACTGTCCTGTGGCTATTCCATATCCTGTGTTCCACTATCCTGTGCCTATTCCCTACCCTGTGCTCCACCTTCCCCTCACTCCCCCTCACCCCACACCATACACTACGGTAACCAACAAAA
>NW_006417598.1:0-518 GCF_000296735.1 Chrysochloris asiatica | reverse complement strand
AGTTTTCCATCCTCTTCTATATTCTGGAATAATTTGAGTAGAATTGGTGACAGCTCTTTCCCTTAATGTTTGATAGACCTTACCAGTGAAGACATCTGTGCCTGGACTTCTTTTGGTTGGGAATTTTTTGATAACCTGATCAGTTCTTCTGTTGTTATGAGTCTGTTCAAGTCTTCTACTTCACTCTGTGTGAGTTTAGGTAGTTCGTGTTTTTCTAA
Source organism: Chrysochloris asiatica (assembly GCF_000296735.1). Classification (NCBI taxonomy): domain Eukaryota; kingdom Metazoa; phylum Chordata; class Mammalia; order Afrosoricida; family Chrysochloridae; genus Chrysochloris; species Chrysochloris asiatica. Next base: position 300 of record NW_006417598.1, on the reverse strand, counting down.
AAATGTATCCATCTCTCCTAAGTTTTCAAATTTGTTGGAGTACAACTCTTCATAGTATTCTGTTATTATCCTTTTGATTGCTTTTAGTTCCATTGTGACATTGCCCATGTGGTTTCTAATGCATGCTATTTGTTTCTTCTCCCTCTTTTGTTTTGTTAGGCTTGCCAATGGTTTGCCAATTTTATTAATCCTTACAAAAAACCAGCTTCTCCTGTTGATTCTTTCTATAGTTTTCCTGTTTTCTATCTCATTTATTTCTGCTCTGATTTTTATTATTTCTTTTCTTTTGATGATTGTAGA
>NW_006417597.1:2344-3776 GCF_000296735.1 Chrysochloris asiatica | reverse complement strand
CACCTCACACGTTATACAAAAACCAACTTAACATGGATTAAAGACCTAAATGTGAATCCCAGAATTATGAAGGCCATCAATGAAAAAATAGGGACAAATATGAGGGCACTAATTCAGGGAATACACAGACTACCAAACATTTTTAAACTGCACAAACAAAAGTAGACAAAATAGATGATTGGGACATACTAAAAAATTAAAAACTTATGTGCATCAAAAGACTTCACCAGAAGAGTAAAAAGGAAACCTACAGAATAGGACAAAATCTTTTGTAATGACACATCAGACAAGGGATTTATTTCTAAGATAGATAGATAACTACAACACCTCTAAAAGAAAAAGACAAATAACCCAGTTAAAAAATGGGCACAGGATATGAACAGACACTTCACCAAGAAGGGGATCCAGGCAGCCAACAAACATATGAAGAAATCTTCACGATCACTAGCCATTAGAGAGATGCAAATCAAAACAACCATGAGATATCATTTCACACTAGCAGTAACAGCAAAGATCAAAAAAGTAGAGGGCAATAAATGCTGGCAGGGATGTGGAAAGACTGGAACACTCCTGCATTGCTGGTGGGACTGCAAAATGGTCCAACCTCCCTGGAAAGCAATATGGCGCTTTCTCAGAAGTTTGGAAATAGAAATACCTTATGATCCAGCAATTTCTCTACTTGCTATTTACCCACAAGAAATATGAGCCATAACATGAGTAGATATATACACACCAATGTTCATAGCAGCACTATTTACAATAGCAAACAATGGAGACAACAAAGTGCCCATCATTTGAATAATGTATAAACAAACTTTGGTACATACATACAATGGAATATTATGCTACCTTGAAGAATAACAAGGAAGCTGCAAGCTACCACATAACATGGATGAACTTTGAGGAATTATGTTGAGTGAAATTAGTCACAAAAGGCGAAATACTGCATAGGACCACTACTGTAAAAGACTAAGAAAAAGAACCCATACTGGGGGTTGGATTCTTTGCTTTTTTGCTGGTATGTGTGGGTAGGGTGAGGGAAGAGAGGAGACGGTGGAGCACAGGGCAGGCAATACAGACAGGATAGTATGGGTGCTGGGGAGGTAGGCAGTCTAAAAGGAGGGGGAGGGAAATGGAAGAACAAAGCAGATGGGAGAACAATTAGGCAGGTTTGCATGGGCAAAGTGGGACAGATGTAAAAAGTGATGTATGCACAGCCTTGGAACAACCAGGCTCTGGGATACAGGGATTGCGACATGGTTGGAATGGGGAAAAGGGGGGAAATAATGCTAAGATGCTTGGCTTTCTTTTGAATCTTGGTTTCCCTTGCATACCATTATAAAATAGACACTGGAGGGGCCGAGAAAGAAATAGCCAGAAATATCACCATAGAAAGCTTGTAAGTCCGTCTTCTGCGTATAACTTATTGGAA
>NW_006417597.1:0-500 GCF_000296735.1 Chrysochloris asiatica | reverse complement strand
AGACTGGTCACAAAGGCCCAGGCCCAACCAAGGCCCAAAGCGCCTACCCGCCTCGCGGCCCAGGCGGTCCAAAGCCCAACCCGCCGCATAGTCAGGTCACTGAGGCCCAGGGCCCCGGAGGCACAACCCGCTGCATAGCCCGGTCGCCAAGGCCCAGTGCCCCTGAGAGACAACCCGCCCAATGCCCGGTCCCCGAGGCACAGGCCCCCCGAGGCCCAAGCCGCCTGATACCCAGCTACTGATACTCAGGTCCCCTGAGGCTCAAACTGCCTGCTTGAGGCCCAAACCACTAGCCCGAGGCCCAAAACACCCGCCCGAAGCTCAACCCTCCTGTAGCCTGGTTGCTGACGCCCAGGCCCCCAGAGGCCCAAACCGCCCGCCCTAGGCTCAACCCACCCACCTGAGGCCGAAACGGCCCTCCGCCGAGGCCCAGGCTCAACTGAGGCCCAAAAAAGTTACTCTGAGTTAAGCAATAAGGAGAGTGAAAAGGGAAGACCACA
>NW_006417596.1:2763-4110 GCF_000296735.1 Chrysochloris asiatica | reverse complement strand
CCACACACATGCCACCACAGTATGACAAGTGGTAGTTGATTAATTGGAAACATTGTGTTGGACTCCCTAAAATAATCTAGTAGTGATCAAAGTGTGGTTCCCAAACCATCAATATCAGCATATTGTTAGTAATTTAGATTCCTGGGTCCCATCTCAGATTTGCTAACTCAAAAGCCATGAGAGTAAACCCAGCTACCTGTGTTTTAACAAAACCTCTAAATGATTCTGATGCCACCACAGTTGGAGAATCGTTGGCCTCATCTAACAATGATTTTAGCCAACACTCCTTTGTTATATATTTTCTGGAATGTAGAATTAAAAATAATATCTTTTGAGTTCATTGCAAATGGTTAAAATGATAATGCAAATATATTCCAGTACCATGTGTCTTTGTTGTTGCTGTTGTTGTTGTTGTTCAGTGCCATCAAGTCAGTTCTGACTCATAGTGACCCTATATAGGGTTTCCAAGGAGTGGCTGGTGGGTTTGAACCACTGACCTTGTGGTTAACAGTGCAGTGTTTATCCTACAGCACCAATATGTACAAAAATTATGCACTATGACTTAGTTAATGTCCCATTTCAGATGTCATTTAAAATTTTTTCTGGTAAGGAAGAGAAATTTGTTCAAATCAAGATTCTATAAGCAAGTCCTCTTGAGGCCATCTACATTGAAGACAAGTCTATGGATAGAGTCTGTAGCCAAAGTCACAAATATTTCAGGATGAGATAAATATGCAGTATAGTGAGTGTGATGGCTCTGTAAGATAAACATTGGACTATGAACCACAAGGTCAGTGGTTTGAGACTACTAGCTGCTCTTGAAAACCTATGCAAGGGCGCTATGAGTGAGAACCAACTCAATGACACACAACAACAGGGTTCATATACAGACCTTGGCTTCATGTACCCCATATATGAAAGAGTTAACTGAGAACATACATTTATTTACTGTGTTCAAAACATTATGCTATATATCTCATGTAATCTTCACAACCTGAGTGTGGTGGTCCCATACCATAAGCACTGGACTGCAAACCACAAGGTCTGTAGTTCAAGCCCACAGTTGCTCCATGGGAGAAAGATTAGGCTATCTGCTCCAGTAAAGATTTAAAGCCTCAGAAACCTTATACAGGATTACTGTGAGTTGGAATTAACTCAATGGCATTTTATTTAACAACAACAATCCTCATAATCACCACTCATCTATGACTTTGTGGTACCGTGGAGGCATATGTGGCGCTGTGAGACTGGAAGCCTGTGCCCAGTAATTTAAATACCAGCAGGAGGCCTGATGTGGAGCTGTAGGATAAGTATAAGGCTGGCCATTCAAACCAACCACCACTCCTC
>NW_006417596.1:0-598 GCF_000296735.1 Chrysochloris asiatica | reverse complement strand
GAACACAATTACCTGGCCAACTGATGAAGAGATCCATATTTATGCCCATTCAAAAAAAAGGTGATCCATTAGAATGTGGAAATTATTGAACAATTATCCACAGCTCACATACTTTGAACATGTGATGAGGAGGGATCAGTTCTTGGGAAAGAGCATCATGCTTAGGAAAGAGTGTCAGTGAAAAAGAAGAGACAGTCAATAAATTGGATTGACATAGTGGTTGCAACAATGGACTCAAATATAGCAACAGTTGTGGAAATGAGGATGGTGCAGGACTGGGCAGTGTTTGGTTCTGCTGTACGTAGGGTCACTAAAGTCAGAACCAAATTAACAGACCTAGCAACATCATCATCATTAATATAATACAGAAGTATAATTTTGCTAAAGAACATTTTAAAAGAGTTGCTGCTGTAAGTAAACGGGATATAGCCATAAATCCTAGTTGGATTTAGAAGAGGACATGGCATGAGGGGTATCACTGCAGATGTCAGATGCGTCTTCACTGAAAGCAGAAAATATTAGAAAGATGTTTATTTGTGTTTTATTGACTAGGCAAAGGCTTTTGACTGTGTGCATCATACCCAACTATATGGAGAAC
>NW_006417595.1:2502-3673 GCF_000296735.1 Chrysochloris asiatica | reverse complement strand
TATGGCTGTGGGTTTCTTTATTGCCTTAAACTAAGGCTACAAGAAGAATGTTTACAATCACTAAACCTAAGCTGGCAGTAATTCAATTGACAAATCCTGTTTCCTAGCAGTCTTAAGAACATTGTTAATATACGTATTAAAATTACCTATCATTACAAGTAGAATAAATATAGCTAATGTGTGGCTTCTAACTTTTAATGAAAATATACTAAAGTGTAGGAGAGTCAAAAATCTAAAGTAAAAAGGGATACTAATAAAATAATGAATAAATCAGAGAATAATTCAAAAAGAGAAAAATTTAACAAGGTGTCAGTGCATAAAAAATAATAAAACAACTATTTGTGGCTCTGCCATCCAAAGAGAAAAAGCAAGAAAAATAAAAATAAAAGAAAATAAAAGAATTCATTGTTGCTTTGCAAAAACAATGAATTCTTCATGTGCAGGTTCCCCCTTGTCTCATTACTTTATTTCAATTCCTCGATTAATATGTCTTAATTTCTTCATTTTAATTCATTCATTAATTATGGCTGTTGCCAATCTGCCATATAGCTAGCTAACTCTCAGTATATGGATATGTTGGACTCATCTGCCATGTAGCTAGTACTCTGTATATGGACATGTTGGAATACTCTGCCATGTTGCTAGCTCTCAGAATATTGACACGTTGAACTCATCTGCCTTGTACCTATAGTACTCTGTATATGGAAATGTTGCACTACTCTTCCATGTAGTTAGTGCTGTGTATATGGACATTTTGGACTTGTATGCCATGTAGATAGCTCTCAGTATATGGACATGTTGGACTCATCTGCCATATAGCCAGCTCGTTGTCTATGAACATGTTGTACTCATCTGTCATGTAGGTAGAACTCTGTATATGGAAATGTTGCACTACTCTGCATTGTAGCTAGCTTTCAGTATATGGACACGTTGATATCATGTGCCATGCAGCAAGAACTGTGTATATGGAAATGTCGCAGAACTCTGCCATGTTGCTAGCTCTCTATATATGGACACATTGAACTCATATGCCATGTAGCTAGAACTCAGTATATGAAAATGTTGCACTACTCTGCCATGTAGTTAATACTCTGTATATGGAAAGGTTGCACTACTCTGCCATGGAGCTAGCTCTCTGTATATGGACATTTTGGACTTGTCTGCCATGTAG